>NC_048407.1:21328560-21329883 GCF_013103735.1 Etheostoma cragini
ATTCACAGTGTTCCCATTGTCTTTTACATTATACTCTTTCTTCAGGGGGAAAGCTAGCTGGATGGCCTCTGTGGCTGTTTGTTCATCCATCTATTTGAGTAATTTGGTAATGTAATGATCACAGGATTTTTGAGAAACAGAGCTCTGTTCTGCAGTGTGGCGCCAGTCCTGGCGGGCATGGGGGAATTAGTCAGGAGACAGTGGGTTTGGCACTGTGCCACGGTTATTAGCCACTCACAGGGTGGGCACGGGGTTATGCCCCGACTCAATCACTCACTGTGTTTGCATGTGTGTGCTTATGTGTTTGTTTCTGTGAGTGTGTGTTTGTGCGTGTCTACCATTTGAGTCATGATTCTCCTCTGGTCACACTGACCTTATTGTGAAGTCACTTCTGGTTGATTTGTACCCTTTCCAACACATTCCTCTTTCCAAAAGGCTGAGAAACAGGCCGTTAACCCCCTCTCCCCCCTCACTCTCTCTCTCGTCTTCCCTCCTGATGGGTTTGATTTAGTGACTGTGGTTTTCCATCCAGAGCTTGGGAGCCAGAAAGAGTAGACTTAGGGAGAACTACGGATTCACAGCCAGCGGAGCACGTCATTACTTGGCCATAGCTCATCAGCAGATACATCAGCAGGCTGAAGGGCTGATAGATGTGAGCTGTCGCTGTTCAGGAAGTAATAAACCTCTCTTCATTTCACCCCTTTAATTATTTCCTTCTCACACATTGCACGGATTGCACTAAAGGATGACAGCAAAAAGTTTATTACGTTATTTGAGGCTGACTGTTTGCCAGCATTCTACAGTACATATGATAATATAATAACTCTACTTAGTGCAACGTGGACCAAATAATTCCTCTTTTGGGCTTTGGAGAAGATATATTTAGGCCTGGGTGAGGCCACCCGATGCGAGGTTAATGCTCAGTGTAGGACAGTGAGGTCAGGTTCCAGACATGTTCCAGCAGTAGACCTAACAAAGATGACCACTTAGTGAGAGACCTCCAGACTCTAACCCTTGACCTCACAAAGGAAACAGGTGTTCAAGCAGGATTAAGCCTGACTGCCTGCACACTCAGAGCTGGCAGCATGCTGTGTGGTGTATGGGTTTGTCTCTTTTCATTTACAACGGATGGACGTACTTGCTCCACAACAAAAAAACAACAATTTGTGTAAAAAGTGTTTTATAGAGATGTTTTTTTTTTTATCAGGGAGCTTAACAACTGAGCAATATTTGATTCGTTCCTTTCATTTTGTTTTTCCTTATGCTCTTGTCATGTTCACCTTTTCCCACTCCTTTTTCTCTTCTTATTTCCTTTTTTCTTCC
>NC_048407.1:21329983-21357483 GCF_013103735.1 Etheostoma cragini
GCCCAGATGTAACATCCTCCCCACGGCAGCCTGTTTGCTGTCTTATAGGGGCTCATGATAGGCCAAAGCATGTTGGGACATTTGAAATGAGAAATGGGAATCTCTTGTCTGCATATACTGTATATGGAGATCTCCTTAACTCACGTACTGACAAAACCACAATGCAATGTGAATGCACACTGTCTCCTTATTTCTGTATGCCATTGGTCAAAGCCAACATTTACAATAGAGCTGTTACCATTTAGCCAATAAATATTCACACACACACAATTAAAATCAAACTGCAGTTGACAGCAACTGTGTACCAGCAACTGTCTAAAATCATAAGCCTCTCCTTTTAGCTTTACTTTAGCTGTTCCATAGGGGCCCATTTAATGATTTAAATCCAACAGTCTTAAGATCATGACAGATTGTGTACCTCTCTACTCTGTTTGGTGTGAACACCGCCAGCTTGTCTTGTGTCACGTTTCCAGCCTGAGCGGAGGAAATGGGCCGTGTCATGTCAGTGTGAACTGCAGCGCAACACGCATGATGGAGAGCACTTAAATAACTCATGAAAACCCTGTTCTCAACCCGCACTCGACCATTGGGAGGAACGTTCAGTCTACTGTGCGTGTGAGTGTGTCTGTGCCTGTGCGGTGGCCCTGTTAGTCATGACTGTTTAACCAGGTGCCTTTGAATGTGTTGTGGTTAAGCTAGTGTGCCTGTGTGTGTGTTTTCAGTTGGAAAGAGAGCTTAAGATGAGTTTCTGTAAACGACAGGGGGGCCCTCGCGGCTAAACAGATATAGCCTTAGAGAAAAGAGAGAGAGAGAATGACCTGAGCAGGAGGGAGTGGTAAGCAAGAGAGAAACATACTGTATAACAGGATGAGAGAAAGTGTAAAAAAGGAGGGTGGTTGAGTTAAGTAAATTCAAAAAAAAAAAAAAAGTGCTGTATTTATAAGTGTAAACGGACAAAAAAGGAAGGGTACAGATATCCGGCAAAAAGGCCGTCCAGCTATACTGATTACAGGAGACAGCTGCAGTTTCAACATAAACGCACTGAGCTCAAAAATCCGCTGTGGTGATGGCCTCCCTCAGGGCATACTCACACATGCATGTCATTTATTTTTTGTTTTAGTGCCTTCTTCATCAGGACATCTTCCAACATCTCTCAGTTTCATTATATCACTATCATCCTTTACTTCACCAGCATCCCAACAATTTGCTTTTTCATCGATCTGGCTGAACACCTGACTGTTGATGAAGGAGATGTGAGCTAACCTATAATCCATTGCTCTGGGTCGAGGATGGCAGCAATAAGAAACGGCTGATTACTGATTAGCGGTACGCAAACTGAAAAAAGCAACAAAAAAAGAGTTTGAGTTTGCAAGATTTGCATGTGAACATTTGAACAAATGTCAACGCATGGTTTAAGAGTCTGTGTGTATGTTTTGTGGGCAGGTTGGGTTTGCATTGTTAACAATTAAAAGCAGTTGCTGTTAAACAATGCATTCAAAAGAGGCAAAGGGATAAGATCCCCAGAATATTTGCAAAACAAACTGCATGAAAATCCTAAGTATTATCTCCTCCTGGTCTCACACAGCAGCATGTATAGGTTGACTAGTTAATCCAGTTCGGCTGAGAGGATGATAGCTATTTTAGGTATATATGGATAAAATACAATGGTTGTGGGGGAGCGGGGTTAAAGCGTTACAATATTGTGTGTGAAGACATGACATCACAAGCCTGAAAAGGCTCTTTTTTAAACCCTTCGATGAGTGTGATAGCCACCTCAGACCGTATCTCATTCCCTCCAGGGGTCTCACTACTTCCTTTGTTGCTACGCAGCAGGGTCAAAAGGACACTTCACACAGAAAAGAGGAAGCAGAGATAAGATGCCTGCTAAGTGAAGAGATACAGAAGGTAAGTTTTATTCTTAGTAGTTGAATTATTCTGAACCAAAGCATTTACAATTGTATGATCTAAGTGAAAGTCTCTCACACAGTTGTGACCACACAGAGCGGTTAGATTAAGAATTGCAATATGAAACATGACGAACGTGTCAGATAATGCTGCCAGATTGTAGAATAGCCACAGGCATATGAATCTGCAGTGGTGTGTGTACTAAAATCTATCAAAAATGATCACATGCTATGGACTTAAAAATCGCATCCTATAAACAGGACTTTAAAGAGAACCAGATAGCTTGATTTTAAGCCACAGCAACAAAACAGAGGTGGGAAAAAAAATGTGAATGTGATCTGGCATTTGGGAGAGCTATACTCACTGGAATGTGGGCGGTCAGCTCGGTCTGCTTTCTCTGGCTCCGAGGTCATCGGGTGAGAAGGAATGTGGTCACCTGCAGGCTGCAAAGGCCCCGAGTCGACCTCCTTACTGACTCCAGCCTCACTCTCAATCACAGTACACGCCTGAAAGACGTAAAGACATAATCAACACACTGGAAATAAAACAAGAGTTTTGACACTCCAATGTCCTTATTTAAGATAGAGGGGGAATTCATTAATTAAATATGAATCAATGAGTGACTCTAATTCAATCAGGAACACTTAGACATAGATTTCACCATTTATTGCAACAAATGGAAATACAGTTCCGCTCTTGATAATGCTCCCTGGACCAGCCAAGCACCATGATAAGCTGAAACAGGGAGCATCATGCAGAACCCCACCTGAGTGAGGCAAAAGATAGACATTGAAAACCATTTTAGACTTTGAGTCATGTTAGGACTCTGAACTAGGAAAGTGGAGGCTTGAGTGGTGGAGGCAAAACGTCGCCAGCAGCAGCAGCAGCGAGTGAAGCAGTGTCAGTGTAGCAGGGACCGGTGAGGAGGGAGTCATATTTAAAAATGAGAATGGCTGTGATTGGTGTGTGTCTGATAGGAAGGATAATTAAATCAGCAGGGGTATTACTTCCTAACGATAGGTTTAATTATAAGACCACAAGACTAGATATGGCTTCTGTATATGCTACACGCACACACCAAGAGGTGCCCTGATAATAGGATGGAACAAGTAGCAACAGTGTACATCAGCAATATTGACATATTAATAAAATCTAAACAAACGATGAAAAGACACTGATGGTGCAAATATAGCAATTAACTGCAGATGTAGCCATGTAACCATTTTTAGCTACTGTCACATAACTCAGATTTCTGTTCTAAAAAGACAACAACTGAAGGAGATGCAGCGCTGGGTGAAGAAGTGTCCCTTCCCTGAAGTGACAGAGTTGCAAAACAGACAGACAGAATCAAAGACGGAGAGAGACAGAGAGCAAGAAAGAGTTTTCCTGACAGCCCAAGTCTGTTTGGATGTGCTTTACTCTGCTCCCTTCCACAGCTGAAAGAGGAAAGAGGGATGAGCCTTCAGGAGAGAGATAAGCTGGCCAAGAAAAGCAGAGGGAGAAGCAGAGGGTGGCTGTCTGTGAGCAGAGACAGAGAGAAAGAGCGAGAGCGAGAGCGCGAGAGAGAGAGAGAGAGAGAGAGAGAGAGAGAGAGAGTGGGGGAGAATTTCAAAGAGGCTGTGATGGCTTTATCCATTGATGAGTAGCAGTGAGACAGGCATGGGAGGTGCAGCGCATCTTAAGACATAAAGGCACCCTGGGCTGATGAAATATACATAGCTCTCAGCTGGAGACAGAGACACAGAGCGACAGAGGGGGGGCCCTGAAGACTGACGAGACTCCAAAACCCCTCCTAAACACACACACTGCTAAAAATAAAACACACAGACAAGTTCCTAATGACTTCTCATGAGGAGCTAGGGGGGGAAGTAGTTAGTGCTTTTTTTATTTGAGTGAGTGAGTGAGTGTGTGTGTGTGTGTGTGTGCGTGTGTGCGTGTGCGGTGAATATGCTCTTACAACATTTAACCTCACTGCTGTGTTCTCCATGCAAGACTCTTCATGTGAAATGTTAAACACAGAGCGGCTAAAGAAACAGCTCAGCCATTGATCCTCCACCCATGAAGGTTTGTGTGCTTGTGTGTGTTTGTCTGTGTGAGAGTGAGTGAGTGAGTGAGTGAGTGAGTGAGTGAGAGAGTGAGTGTTTGTGTGCAGACATGCGTACCTGTGCACTTACACTCACACCAACATGCAGGTGCTTGTGAGCATCACGGTGCATCAATGCTCCCTCTTATTTCCACACTACTAAAATCCAAACTGGGAAAAGTAAGACCAGGAATTTATTTACTTGGACCACAACGCAACCCTGGAAAAAAAGCATTTTGGCTGTTGGTATATAATCCACCTGCTGGTCAGGGGAATGTTTTTTTCAACTGCCTTTTGCTCAGACCTATCCAACTGCCCTCTCTTCAAGCCCATACAGCTGCCTCCCTCAAAGCCCCATTTAAACCAACCTTACTTAACCATAAACTCACCCTTTGTTCAAGCTAACAATCCACCTCTCCCACACACTCTCTGTAAAGGCTATGCCACTGAATTATTGAGATCCCTGTGTGTATGAGTGTGTGTGCGTGTGCATGTGTGTGCACTTTCTAAGCTACCAGAGACTGGGTATATTCACTTCTTTAATTTGTTGAGATTCCCTACTTATCTTATCCTCGTCATGAGACGCGCTGGGCGTTTGTCCCCTGTCTGTGTTAGTAACAAGACAGGTGTAAGCAAATAGCAAGGTAAATAGTCACGTCTGAGCCTGGGGACTACCTCTTCTCCAGAAAAACATACACAACAAACATGGCCACAGGTTTCCTAACCTTTCCTGTCTCTCCTTCTCGCTTTCAGCCTATTTGTATTAGTCTTTTTTTAATTAAAAGAGCACACGTGAGGGAGTAGTTTATGAATTTCACACAATGTATATTTAACTGTGAGAGACAAGTATAGGTATACTGGAGCGGACACTAAGTTTCTAAACTACTCTGTCAGGTCCGGGCCATGAGACTTTGTATTTTAATTACTGAGATATTGTTGCTTCTCTCGTCCACAAAACAGATGGTGGAAAGTAGCACTTAACATATAAGCTGGGACGCCAACATTTGATGGAACGCATTTAGCTGTTGCCATAATGGCTCCCACATGACTTATCTATGCCCATATAATTAGGGAGGGGCATGATTACTTACAGTCTGTCATGTTACATAACAGAGTGTTACTGTGGGCACAACAATTGTAAGAACAGTAACACAACATAGTTGTAAGGTTGAAAAGACTAAAAGTCTACAGCTCTGTGAGGCAGAACTTCACAGACACAGTGCTTTGAGCAAAATGCCAACAATGGCATGCTAACATTCTCACAATCACAATGTTTACATGCTGATGTTTAGCAAGTAATGTTTGCCATGTTTGCCATTACTGTAGCATGTTATGTTGACATTTGCTAATAAACAGGAAACACAAAGTACAGCTAGGGCTGATGGTATCTTCCTTGGTTTTGCAGCTCTTTGGTTAAAGCCAAAGCATTGGACGAAATTTTGAACTGATGAAAATGTTAAATGGTGTCTGAGTTTATATGCACACTTGATGCCCTTTGACTAGAGCAGAAATAGGCCAGGGACATGTAAGATGCAGCACAGTAGTTAGGAGGTGAAATGAGAAGGAACTACAGAGGTAGTAGGCTACTAATTGAGGTTAATTCCACAGTTCAGCATTATCTCCTCTAATCGGTAAGGAGGAAGTTGGTAATGGATGATGCTACAGTAAATGGAGAGAGCCTGCCAGCAAAAATCACACAGAAGCTTGAAGTACTTTATTTCCCCCAAAGGATCACAAGACATTGCCAACTGAGTGCAGAGCTTGATATGAAGCTGCAGATAAACAAGAGTCCAGAGGGAAAAGTGTGAGTGCTTGTGTGCGTGTATGAGTGTGTTCGAGAGAGAGGCCTATCAATCGCAACTTCTCTAGTCATTTGCCTGTCTCAACATCTCACCTGTCGACCTCTTGACGCAGTGACACTTGAGACCAGGGCTGTAATCTCCCAGTTTATTGGTCGATACGTTCTGGCTCGACCAAAATTCTGATTGGTCGATTTTTTGCCGTGTTAATATCATCAGGTGGAAGCATAGATCGTTACAGTCTATGGCCAGAAAGCACTAATTGCTAATGGGGGTGTTTTCAGAGCATCCCTGTTTCACAGGTAACAGTCTGTCTTCAGAACACCCCCCTTGTTTTCTCTTATGTTGGATTAGCCCGACCCACTGGGGACAGATTGAAGAAAGAACTAGAAAGCCTTGGTTTAGTGGTTTGCTGAATATTTATTTAATTGGGAGTGTTTCATTTACAGTCAGTCCTCCTCTACCATGTCGAAGACTCAGTGTGGCGGCATTTTACAAAAATAGATAACGGAAAAAGTTGAATGCAAAGTTTGCATGCAACAGTTTGCATATCGCAGCACGACTACAAACATGGCATATCACTTAAAAACGGTAAGCTAACTTTTCTGCGTTAGGTTGCTCTGTCTGTTTGGAGTAGGCTATATGAACATATCAGAATTGGCATATTTCATAGTCTAATACTCGTTTTATAACTATAGGCTCACCCACCCGCAACGACGGTAACGTTCCCCAGACACACCCAGACCACGCTGGATGTTAAGCCTCTATCATCCAAACGCTAAAAGAATATCATGGAAGGAACTGTTGACTTTATTGCTCAGGATATGAGGCCCATTGATGTTATGGATGGCTGAGGTTATAAGAACTAGTTAATGTACAGCGCCAGCACGACACACCATCATGCATGGACTAACCCAAAGTGGGGGACTCAAAGAGAAAGTTTCAGAGTTAATGCAACACAGCGAGGCACTGAGCTTGACCACAGATATGTTTAAATATACAGTATATTTTAAAGTGGACATGCCTTTTGTGTTTAAAAGTAAACCTTAAATTAATAGTTATTTGTGTCTCAGCGGCAAAGCTGAGCTCCGATGTTCAGCCGCTCCGTGCGAGGACATGCACAGAGCGCTGATGCAGCGCTGTCAGAGCCAACAGACAAGTGTTATTTCAGTGCAAAAGAATCAGGTCTAAAAAGATTTAATATACTGCAAATAGCCTGCACGGACAAGTACTGTGGGACAGTACAGTTAATTAATCTTAAGTTTTTTTTTTTGCCCCTCCGCAAAACCCTCCCCCCGGACTCAATATTACTTCATAGAAGTGGCATACAGGGAGTGATGCACATTACCCAGAAACACATGCACCTACAATAACTCTCTCTCTTTCCCTCTCTCACACGCCCACACGCACACACGCACACGCACACAGGGATCTAACCCAGGCCTCTCCAGGGACATCACGGCCATGCCCATCGATACTTGAGCACTGCACAACATCTGCAGTTCAACACCTACAAGATTCATTAAGGAGGACGGAGACAGAAGCAAAAGGATGCATTGACGAACAGAGGAGGTGGACGCACAAGTGTGTGTGTGTGTGTGTGTGTGTGTGTGTGTGTCACCAGGGGCCAGTGCCATCCATAAACACTGCTGACAGCCTAGACAGGAAATACACTTGAGGATGTCGATAAGTTAGACAGTGGGGGTGAGGATAGATCAATAGGAACACAGAATGATGTCACTGGCTTCATATGAGATCACCGAAGGCAACTGAGGATTTACATAAGAAGTTTTGGTATTAAATTAATTGTGTTATCACAAAGTGTCCCATATTACCTATTTTACAGGAACTACGGAGGGAGTAAGACCAAGGAATTGAATCCTTTTTTATTATAATTTCATGAACTAGTCCTTCTCTCGCGATCCTCCACCACAACCAGCTGAAGAGTCAACTAAGACTGAATACAGACTTTTGAAAGACCTTTTTCTTAGTTTCCTCTGTCCAGCTGTTGTTCTGCTTTTTCTGCACTGGCATTACCACTTGATCAACTATTGTGTTACATCATTTAATGTTAGATGCTTGCAAAGCAGATGCTTATTCATGTGAAAATGCCACAGATTAGAACTTCAACATTTTGGGGAATAAATAACTCCAGAGTCAAACTGCGATTCTTCCTTGAGATCTGGGAAATGGAAGGAGATGAAACTGATTTCACCCACAGGACATGACTGCACTATATCACGTTTGCCTTTCTTGCCATGGTGTTGAATGCGAGTGCCCGTGTGTGCACACGCTCGGGTTGATGTGTGCTTGTGTGTGTTCTCAGCTCTACTGACATTTCCTAAAACGCGGTTGACATTTCCAGGGGATTTGAAGATTTGATCCCTTCTGTGTTTGAAGAGTTGTGTGCTGCCCTCCTCAAAACACAGGGAAACGCTGCAGCAGAGCCGGCAGAGTGCCCTGCCTTCAGGGCCTTACTCTACAGCATTTGGATTAGCCTGTTCTCACTCACCTCAAGTGTGATCGGGAGAAGACCTGCACTATAATGTCTGCCTTTTACAGATGGCTGGTTCATTGCTTGTTCTTTTACCTAGTCTTGCTTCCTCTGAGTTGTGGAGTGTTTCTGCTTCCCTCAACTGAGGCAAAAAAGCTATGGCCAAAAGATATAAGAGAGGCAAGTAGATAGAAATGGTGTGGGAGGGAGCGAGATGGAGGGAACTCAAGAAAGTGTGAGAGAGAGGGAGGGAGAGATCTGTTTCTCTTGCTACAGGCTGGTTAGTGGAGCAAACTGACACAGACTGACATCTCTCTTCCACGGAGGCCGAGTTAAAAAGAGCCTCACTACTCTTTGTCCATTACTCTCTCTCTGGTTCTAACCTTCCCTCTTCTTACTCTTTCAACTGTCCTGCTCTCTCGCTCGCTCTCTCTCTCTCTCTCTCTCTCTCTCTCTCTCTCTCTCTCTGCCCACCCTGCGGCACCCATCTCTTGCTTTTTCTGCCTGGATGGACTCGGAAACACACACATACTGTATAAACACACACACACACACACACACACACACACACACACACACCCCAGCCCATAAAGCAGCCATGAGGAGGCCCTGGGCACAAACACAGACCAGGCTTGGGTCAGTCAAAGGCAGAAGAAAAGGGAGCCCGAAAGAAGCAAGCCACACACTGAGGCTGATCTGAGGGCAGCTGGATAGACACAATTTGACAATAGAAATAAATAGATGCATACAGAGGTGCACATGCATGCACCAACTACCCTTTCAGGCATCTGTTTATTCAGTTTCCTTTTCAATATAAGCTGATACTTGTAAGGGACTGTTAATGTTTTCTGAAAGATTACATTTAAGAGAACAAAAGAATTGGGCTTACTTATTTGATTGTCTGCATGACTGAATATACAGAAAATACACAAAAACATACACACACAGCTTGAATGCTAACCCCACCGCAACATGTGCAATGTTATCAAAACTCATTCATGTAGCATGTTGCTTAACCTACCTTTCCCCAAAATAAAACACTTACACAGTTGACCATATGTCTTGTATAGCCAAATAACAAAACATCCTTTAATTGAAACACTAGAACTGATGCTGGACACAACCTGGAGTAAGCCAGGATTAGCTTAAATTTCTTGTCCAGAGAAATACCTCAGCAAACAAGGCTGGCAAACATGGCTGTAAAACATGTGCATTCTGATGAATAGGGAAGCAGAGTACTTGATGTATCACAGTAAACATTTGGCCACTTCCTGGGTTGCTTTGTCCCCCGGAACAGGATGCATGGGTGCAAGTGCCTCAACTATGTGATACTTTATTGATGCTTGTAGGGTGCTTTTTCCCACCCCTTTAAGGCATGTTATAGTACACAGAGCAGGAGCAGGTAGGGACTTCCTCATTACCACTGCATGTATCTGCATGAATGTGTATAATGTATTTTACTTCTGTCTATTTTTATCTTTTTTTGTTTATATTCAGAATTCAAATTCAAGGTTAAAAAGACATAACAACTAAGTCAGTGTTCTTTCAATTAAGACTTAGACAGGTTAAACATACAGTTTGGTTATAAGCTGTGGGGTGAGTAGAGGCTAGATGGATGTCAACAAAAAGAGAGAAATGCTCCTTCGTCCACTACAGAGTGTCTTTAGGCTAAAGTCCCAAATACGTAAATGCACTCAATCATACACAGCCTCAGAAACAATGCTTTATACACAACAAGTGTGTGTGTGCAGACAGGTAGTAACATGTATACACAAAGACATACAAACAGCTGGTAACGACTGCAGGGCTGTGTCTTCCTCCTAAGTCTGTTGGGAACTCTAACAGGAAGGGGGTAAGTGCTATCGATTGGCATCTTTCCTGCCTGGCCCAGCTGTCAGAGCAAAAACACGTTGACCGTTTGACCATCTGCTTTTCAGTGCAGCAATAACTACACGGACACACAGAAACACACACACAAACAAACAGTGCTTGCCTTCCAGTTCCTCTAGGATTTGAGGATACACCTGAAGCACTACAGTACCAAGTCCTTTTATGTTTTTGTGTGAGGGAATGGGTTAGGAGCCATAATGAGGAGACTTACAATCCATTTTTTAATATAACTTTATAAGTAATAAGTCACAGAAGACAACCCTTCTACAACATTATCTATGTTTGTTATCCATTACATGCTTCCACACTGTTCCTGAAAAGAACAGTATGTGTGTCGTTTGTACTGCTTGTGGCTAGAGCAAGTATACATTTAGCAAGACAAGCTAGTATGGAGACAGACATGGGTCAATATAAAACACTGCTCTGGGCAGCACTGTGACATTATGAACAGGAATCTCTGCAGCACTCAGCTCTTTGATGGCATTTAGATACGGGCCAGACTAAAGATGGAGGCATACAAATCAGGGGGAGGCATGAGTGGATGGGCAGATAAACAGACTGATGGCGACAGAAAGGCTGCTCGCTGCGGTTTGAAAAATCAAAGGGAGGGATGGAATAAGAAAACATTAGCAAGTGGGTGTTTGTATGCATTTGCGCAACTGGCACTCTTTATTTTCAGCTATCCATAAATTCCTTATTTAGCAGACATGAATGGATACCCTGATGTGGAGAAGTAAACAGATGTCTCCTGAACACGGGTTGTGGCACATTAAGAATGGCGTAGGCCACTATTCCTTTTATGACTGTGGCACACAACAGTTTTTGCAAGAATGAAACCCTAGTTTGGGACAACTGCAAAGTCAGTTAATCTTCATTCTTTAAAATAGAAAGGCTCTTCCAAAAATAAAAAAGATAATGTCCTGGCCAAGACAAAACATACATTACAGAGTACTTAGTTAGATAAAATATAAAGAGACTAATATCATCACATACAATGAAAAAAGATAATGGGATACATGTGTGACATGATAACATAAGAGTAATATATTATAACAAGGAATACTAAAAAACACAAGCACCTCCTTGACTGGCCAAAATGTCAATCTGGTGAAAAAAGCTAATAATAATAATATCGGCTAGAGGAAAAACAATAGTCAGGTGCAATCATGATACAGAGAAACAATCAACATCATTGTATTTTCAGTATTGCTACCAAATATTATGTCCAGTCATAATTTTCAAGCCAAGCTGAAGTATACAGTGGTTGTAAAACTCACCATTGTTCCATTATATTTACAGGATTTAGCACATCATATCAAAGGTGCAGTGTAAATAGGAACATCTTCAATATTAACCATGTTTGTATCAAAATGTCATATTTTATGTGCAGGCTTTATTGCTCCATTTACTGGTAAATGTGAAAGGCTGGTGTCAGCCAAAAACACTGCTGCACTAATATATTTGTTGTCAGGCCCTAGGAAAATATATACAGTAGGTAATATATACAGCACAGCACAGCAAAACAACTCTATTCTCCAGAGGGAGAAGAAAGTGGGGAGACAGCGAGAACAAGATAGAGAGAGATATATAGATAGAAGGAGAGAGAGAAAGAGAGAGAAGCATAAAGGTCTGTTTTCTGCTGGTTGGGTAAAGTGTGTCCAGGGGGCAGCTGAGTGAGCACACGCAACACAAAGCCTGTCATTATTCCCAGCATTCTGCAGACACAACAAACTGCCTCTGCGTGCGTGCTTGCATGATATAGAGACAGAGAGGATGACGATGTGTGCATGTGCGCCTTTGGGTGTGCGTAGAGTTTTTGTGCACGTGTGGAGTTCTAGACATTGACAAAAAGGTTGTTGTTGTGCTTGTCTTCTGTGATGTACAGCTCCTTAAGGATCACAGCACTGTGCTGTCCATTCTCGCCTTTCCGGCATGTGTGAATGTGAGTCTGTGTGCGAGATTTGTTGCAACGTATAGATCCCCCCCCTCCTCCCCTTTTGTTCCCCTCCCCTCTTCTCTTCTCTCCGTCCTCCTGCCTGTCTTTTCCTATGACACCACCACACACGCACACCGCCTCCTGTCTACCAGCTGCCACTTTGCAGCCATTCATCACAGCTATGATTAGTGAGCAGAGGAATGTCATGTAGCTACAGCCGACTCCTCACCCCGACCCTGACCTTTCACCTCTGGACGACCCTGGAAGACCCGGGGCCACAGCAGCTGCTTTTACACTGCGCTGACACACTCCATTTGGCTTGACACCTGCTTCTACACACATCAAATCACTGTGAAACACACACCCACAGAAACACTTATACAGACAAAGATGCAAAGGATGGCGGCAGAAGCAAGATTCAAAACAGTTACAGGGACACACGCACGCTCACAAACACAATGGCCTTTACACATGCTAATGTAGTAAGGCGGCCCTTTTATGAGATTACACAGTCATTACAGTGAGAGGGGTCATGAGAGGCACCTGTAGCTAAGTGGCTCCACAGTCTATCAGGAGCCTGTGTGTGTGTGTGTGTGTGTGTGTGTGTGTGTGTGTGTGTGTGTGTGTGTGTGTGTAAAAACAACAAGAGAATAAAAGACTGTGACACAGAGTGCACTGTTTAAGCTAATGTATAAGCAGACCTTGAGGAGGGATATGGAGACAATATTAGAGCCATTCAGTGGACACTGTGCATATGCTCTGTGTGCATTAAGACACTCTTTGTATGAGTAGATTTTCTGTGTGAGTGTTTGTGGGTGCATTTGTGTGTGCGTGGGTGTGTGTGTGGGTGTGTCTGTGCCTGTGTGTGGGCCCCAGGCTGACAGCTCAGTGCTAGCCATCTGCTAGCAGTCACACCAGGAGAAAGCAACCGCAGCCAAACAATGGAGAGCAATGACAGGATTTGTGGAGAGTTTGTGTGTGTGTGTGTGTGTGTGTGTGTGTGTGTGTGTATATTGGTGTGGTGTGCGCATTTTCGCTTCAAAGATCCAAATGAACCCCTCTCTATGAGCATGTGCGGAGGGGCGTGGCTGTTGTTGATAGGCTGTCTCTGTTACCAGGCGATAGATTAACAAGCCCAAATGGCCATCTGAGGAGGATAGATAGCATGGGCGAGTGTGGGCTCACTTTTTTTTCTGTGTGTCACTTGCTGTCTGCCTTCTGTACATTTGTATGACTGTCTATCGCTTTTCTATTCCCTCTGGCCCACCCTCTCTCTCTTTGTGAGTTGTAAGTGGAGATGAATATACAAAGGCTAGGTGGATGTGCACTACTGAGCTTCGGTTTATGCATAAAATGCACATACAGTTTAGTTTCTAACCTTTTTGTGTGTGCATATGCAGGCTTTTCTCTTTCCAACATATCGTCCAGTAGGTTTGTCAACCTCTCCCTATTTCTCTCTCTCCCTATCTGCAGGTAGAGTGCCATCATGGATGCAGACAGATGGTTGGCTGTTGGGAGGAAGCTGGCTTGCCTGGATTTGACACACCAGTCTGACACAAAGCATTATCCAGCTGGGTAGAGGCCTACTGTGCCTTCTAGAAAGAGCATGCCAGGTGACCATAAAACCGGCTGCTGGTCTGCTGAAGCCACTACCCACATAACCCTAGTCACTATTCTGCCACCAAACACAACACAGGGATGTTTCCAACTAAGAAATACAAACAAGTCAAGACCACAAGCCAGAATCGGAGGCACCTAAAAGGAAATGACCAAGTAAAGACAAGAGGCAAATGGCTGATTATGAAAAGAATCCCTCTCCCTGCACTCCATTTGAAGAAGAGTATCTGTGCCCATGTGCATATGCCTTTGCTGTGAGTGTTGCTTTGGCCATCCATGCCTTTGTACGGCAGCTCTTCAAAGGCAGCCTTCAGTAAGTTTCTGCATTTCCACCTCCTGCCGCTGCTAGAGTGTGTGCATGTGTGTGTGTGTGTGTGTGTGTGTGTGTGTGTGTGCGCGCACGTGGAGCAGTGCCTCCTGTAGCTGGGGGCTATGGCTGATCACCACTACCACAGTGAAGCTGGCATGGCATGCCCGCTGGTGCACTTACAGGGCACACCTAGTTACACAGGCCCAGACTGAATGGCAGGCATTGTCTGGGTGAGAATGCAACAGTTAAGCTCCTGATTAAGGCAGAACAAAGCCCTGAGGGGCAAGAATCATGAATGCATGAAGCAAAACAGGGAGGGAGCCACAGAGGGAGGGAGGCTCTGTAGAGGGGAATCTCATCTGCTGTTGCAGGAAGGCGAGTTGGGAGGGCAAAGCTGAAAGAGGAGAGGAAGGGAAGGAGGCAAATTGGCAATGATGTAAGGGAATAGAATAGAGGCAGTTAGAGAAGGGAGAAGGAGATGAGGTAGGATTTAAGGAGACAGGCAGGTAGGGATAAAAAAAAGGTAGGGAAGGAACAAAGAGGGAGACAGAGTGAAAAAAAGTGGGGGATGAGCAGAGAGGCAGGCTTAGAAGACAACAGAAAGGGAGCCAACCAGGGAAGTAAAGACAGAGAAGAGAGGAGGGAGCTACTGTCAAAGTATCCTCGCTGATAAGGAAGAAGCAATGCTACGCTATTACAGCACTGAGGTAGATAGACATACAGCGCCCTCTAATGGTACTTGTGCACTAGCAATGTGCTTGCCATCCTGCCCCCCCTTGTCCAGTGAGTAAACAGCAGACAAGAGGAAGATATCCATCACTGCCACATTTTCTAATTAACTAAAATGGTAATACACTCATTGGGGCACTGCTATGAAGACCTGAAATAAAAACATTTACATTTTACACTGACTTGAAGGATGTGGTACTATAGGAATCAGTAGTAATCAGTGGACCCTTTATTCTGTTCATTTAATATGTGTGTGTGTGTGTGTGTGTGTGTGTGTGTGTGTATGTGTGTATGTGTGTGTGTGTGTGTGCTTATTCAATATACATATAGGAGAGACAGTAGACTTGTGCATGTGTTTTGTATTAATGAGGACTGTGATGTAGTGTATATTTTGTGCATATGTATACAGACTATTTAATACATCTAAGTTATGTATAAAGTAAACCGAGACACTGCCCTTAAAAACATTTGGGAAAAGTGTAGACCTCCAAAAGTGGCTGGCACAACGCTGTAGTCTAAAAGGTTAAAAATGGAAGAAAGGTATTCAAAACAACAAAGGCACTTTGGTCTTGCATTCTTCATCAGAAGGTGAGGAAATGCTTGCTGGCCTAGAACTGCCTTTTCGCCTGCCATTTCCACAGATTATACACATCATCTGTCTGTTTACAGGTACTAGGGCTGTTGGAACAAATTCCGGAAGTAGAATATAACTCAAATAGTAAAAAAATCGATACTAATTGAACACTGAAATTACTATTCAAATGGGTCCGTTTTTTTAAAACTTAATTTGTAGGCTAACGTTAGCAAATCTTGCCCTTCTCACCACATGTAAAAAACAAAACAGCGTTATGTCACGTCTGTTGGACAATAAAGGTGGTGGCGGGTGTGAGCAACTCAAGGTATTGTGAGATTGTCGGAGCTACGGTAGAGAGACTTAGTACTGTTAGTACAGAGGGAGTGACAGACGGCAGGTGAGAATCGCAAAAGGATAGGATAGGAAATATTATTTCATTATTTAAATTTACATCCACCCAGTCAAAATGCTTGTGATCATTACCTAACTTGTCCTTTTTTTCTATTTGCGTTGCGAGTTGTAGGAGCTTAGCTGTGAGCTTCACGGAGACACCTAATGTTAACTCTAGCTGCCCTTGCCACGACAATTTGGTTAGATAATGTTTCATTACAGGGTTCTCTGTTGATTTCTCTTTGCTGCTGGGTGCTCGTGGTTATGAAAAGGAATGTAAACAAAGCAGTGTGCCAGCTATGCAATACTTCATGACGTAGTTGCCCCTTCAAGTCCCTCTAGTGGACAGAACGTATAACAACAACCACATGCTGATAGTGGCATTGGCAATGCATGAGCCTAAATACGTCGTATAATAATAGGTAATAATGGGGTAAATTTGGGAATTACATATTTTTTGATTAACACATATGGGTAATGTAGGTGCCAGGTTTTGACAGGGAAGAAGTGAGCATGGAGTAAAAAAATACGACATCTCTGGTTCTGCTGCATCGATTTTCATCCGGTTTTTAATGTCCATCGTGAGTCCGACAATGTTAAAGGAATGCAATTGGTGGAGTACTCTTAAGGTATAGTAGCCTATACGGAGAGTCGTTTACACCTTTGTACACCTAATGGGAAATTCATTATCTGACTGTGGCACACTAGTGTATAAAAAACATGCTTGGACCCGTTTAGACAAAAGATCAAAGAATCATTGGTTTGTATTCACATCATCACCTATTCCTCGCTCTGAAGATTAGAATAGATGTCTGAAAGATACAGTGAATGTGGGCGTCCAGATAGAGAGGCCATATTTAATTGCACACGTCATCTTATCGACTTATCGATATTTGTGAGGTTCACAGACAGGATGCAGATGATTATACACACACAAGCGCACACATCGGTTGTAGTACCAGTGATCCCTGGGCCCAGCTGTGCACCAGTAATTATGGAGGTCTTCCATAGAGAGTACGGGCTGGCTTCCAAACCCCAGGCCAGTCAGTGGGTCCTGGCCTGGGCAGAACTCTGTCTCCATGGGCGTCATTGCCTGCCAGCTTCGGCTCCATGGAGGTGCATCATGCTACAGCTAATCATCAAGTCAAACCGCTTCTGAAGTGCAGAGCCAAGCCACAATAAGGAGACAACACATTTCAATAACACTTGTGCAATCATCTGACCTCATTCCATATGTCCCCAGGTTCTTTTCTGTCTTTAGATACTTTGTAGTGGGGTGAAAAAGTCAGTGGCAATGACTCAGAAACTCTCCACATCACTACATCTCTACAGATTTGACGGAGATGTTGACACTAACATCTGCAGTACTTTGTTACATAAACAGACAACAGTGTTGCACATAGGGACACTTTTAAGTTGCGGCCCATACAGCCCGTGATGTATTTTTGTTATGTATGAAATGAAAGTCATGATTAAAACTAACATTTAAGACATTCAGCAGATGTATGCTTGTATTTACA
Organism: Etheostoma cragini; assembly: GCF_013103735.1. Taxonomy (NCBI): domain Eukaryota; kingdom Metazoa; phylum Chordata; class Actinopteri; order Perciformes; family Percidae; genus Etheostoma; species Etheostoma cragini. The sequence continues at coordinate 21,347,231 of NC_048407.1, forward strand.
GCAGGAAAGGTACAGCTATTAAGGAAGAAAGAAGAGAGACAAGGGACGGTGAGTTGCTTTATTTGACTTTGTGTGACACGCTGTTGCATCCTCAGCCTCCCCTTAGCCTCCATCTCCACCGCTCCTACCACCACTTTCTTTCTTTTTCTCCACAGGCTGTCTTGGGAACTGTGATGTTTTTTTAAACGGCGCCGGCTTCATGCATTTTTATGTCTGCTCATAAAAAGCAGCTTCCTTTAAAGGCTCCGCTCAACAATGACTCAAGCTCTCGCTGTCAATGGCTGACAAGCGGCACAGGGAATGACAACAGAGAGCCTGAGAGAGAGACTGAGAGACAGGGAGAGAGTCTGAATGAAAGAAAAAAAAGATTTCTTTACAGTTTTGTTTTAACTGCTATTTTTACCTGAATCACATTCGTAACTAGGAGCTGGCTGCCCAATAGACCCAGTTCTCTTACTCTCTTATTACTTACAAAAAAGTAATGTCTAGTTGACGCCCCTTGAAATATCTATGAGTTGTAAACACCACTACAATAACTTCCTTTCTAAATGTCCAAACCAATTTCATTAAAGGGTCAAGGGGGTAAAATGAGTCAAAAATGTAATACATACAGCATTTGTATACCCCATTAATCATCTCACAACCCCTCAACTTATCTTGTAAAGGGGTCCCAATCACTATTTTGAGAAACAATGCCACTGAGGGGCTCTAGTGGAACTGTTCAGGTTTGCTTTGCTAAAGGGCATCTTGACAATAGGAAAAGTTTCTCACCCGCAATCTCTGTTTCAGATCTTGAATTCAAACCTTCAATCCAAAAGTGAAAGTAAATTGTAATCCAATGTAAGGTTCAGACCATCTTTAACCCTACGTTAATAAAGCTCCCTGATTTATCTGAATGGGACCAGTCCAGCAACGTAGGAGGGATGCTAGACAATTAAAACTGTAGACAAATGTCAGAAGTGTGGACCGGCGTTGCTGTGTGAGGAGAGAGAGTAGAGGAGAAATCAAACAAAGGCACAGCTTTACAGAAGAAATGGGTCATGTAACGCAAAATTAAACCATATCCATATAAACAACATCGCTTCATGTGTGTAGAAGCAGCGGATGCGAGGACCTGAGGTGCACCAGTAAACTGGTAAAACCTGAGACCAACGTATAACCGACTGCTATCGGTTGAACTTTGCTCACGTTACTCAGTCCTCTGACGGTCGACATCTAGAAACTAAGCTGCACGGTGCAGGGAACTACTCTGAATGGCACATGATCAGAAAAAGGTTTACCGAGCGTGAAAGACAGATGTAAATGGATAAATGGGGAGATGAGAGACTTTTTGAATTTAATTTATCAGGAACTCGCAAAGGAAATGGCCAACAAAGTTTATGACTAGCCGTGGGACATCCTCCGGAGTAAATGGAAGACGCTCAAACAGCGAGACATATCCCAAAATAGATTTGCCTCGCAGCGGTGCCGGAGGGAAAATAAAAGGCAAGTTGCATCTGCATCATCATAGCAATGTGTTGATAGTCATTGTTTTCTTATTATAGTTTGAATGTTGCTATCAGCTGGCACATAAGCACTACAACTTGTGCAATATCGATCATTTGTTGGTAGACTGCGCAATCTATTTGGTCTAGAAAACATTTTTTTCGCAAATGTTTACTTGAATGTTGAGCAATTCAATGTGAAAGTGAATGGAAACACCTTAAAATGTCTCAAATCAATTCGATACACCAATTTGATCGCAAAACAGCATGTGACTTCCTTACGCACAGGTTTTTAAGTTTTATACAAGTGAATGGAAACTTAGCTACAGATAACAGGGGAGTCAGCACACAAACACATTCATCAGACACACAAACACACAAACCTTCACACACCAACATGAACACTGATAGCTCACATGCAGGCCCCAAGAGAGAGATCTCCCCCTAACCACAAAATGCCCCACCACACACAGCCACACACACACACACAAACTCTGTAAGACTTCATACATCGCTACAAACATCTCAATCCCTTACCATCCTTACCCATCAGCACCTTCATCTCTCTCTCTCCTCTATCAATCCTCCCCTCTCTTCTCTCTCTATTGCAGACCAAGTGGTACTGATCCCATCTGTGTCTGTTGGGGCGTGAGATGTATTTTAAGGCCACATTAACAGCTACCCAGTTACCACCACATTAACATCTCGTGACCACACTTCCCAACCTGTGTTTGTTCTCTCTCTTGCCATCTATCTCTCTCTTAGCTTTCTGTCTGTATTGCCTCCAACCATTCCTCAATCCCTGTCTTCAAGTACTTGTGAGAGAGTGTCAACGGGCTTAACAAGATCGATCACTCCTAACTCTGTGTACTCCCTGCTAAATCAATGGTTCTTTGTCTCATTAAGCACTGGAAGAAAGTCTTCCTGCATTCTTAGAGCTGTGTATGTGTGTGTGTGTGTGTGTGTGTGTGTGTGTGTGTGTGTGTGTGTGTGTGTGTGTGTGTGTGTGTGTGTGTGTGTGTGTGTGTGTGTGTGTGTGTGTTGAGTGAGAAAGAGAGGCAGCGGGAACGAAATAGAGAGAGAGAAAGGGAGTTTGGTACTGTAGAGGTGTAATGTAATGGGAGAATCTCACTGCGATTAGGGTTTATCCTGGGACACAGACCATTAAATCAAGCTGTGATCCACTACTTCCTGGGGGGCAAGGTAAGGTACGGTAAAAAAAGAGTGTGGACGGTCAGAACAAGAGAGAGCGGTATAAAGTAAGAGAGACTGTGTGTGTGTGTGTGTGTGTGTGTGTGTGTGTGTGTGTGTGTGTGTGCAGTGTTGCGAGAAGTGAGCCAAACCTCACCGCTGACTTGGCCAGGGCCTCTGGAGCCAGAGAGAAAGCCCTGCTAACCACAAACTCTCTTTCTGTGTCTCTCTCACACATACACACCCTTGCTGAAAGTGTCTCACTGTGTGAATACGTCATTTCAAAACATGTGTTATTTGCCAGGAGAGCAAGGAAAGTAGCTTGTGAAAGAGAGAGGGCCATAGAGGAAGAAAAACGGCAGCCTCTGGGACAAAGTGAGTGGAGAACAACGCAGCAATTCACTCTCATCCTGAGCAACGCAAACAGGAAACCCACTCTCTCGCTCCACTTGTGTAACCCTCTCTCATCTTCTGCCCTCACCACTCCACTGTATTTAAATTCCTGTCGCTGTAGCTCATTATATTTCCCAAATGCACCAGAGTAGGTGGTTGCATCGCTGCACTCTAAGTTAATATCGGGACTGCAGAGCCATGAAAATGAATAAGGATAGGGGCTCTTCACACAGCAGCACTGTGTAAAAAGGCCTGGGAGTGCTCATCTACAGCACGGCTGCTCTCTGCCCTTTTATATTTCACAGTGACACTACATTAGCTACCCCTGGATGAGCACACATTCTTCAAGCCCTGTTCTGTGTCCCTGTGCTCAGATATACAGCAAACATCAGAATGTACTAAGTATGTCGGTGTTTCAGTACAAAATATTGAGAAGAGAGGAAGAAACAGAATGACATTTGAAGCGATAAAACATGTTTTAGATTAGGTTTGGGCTTATAATTTCAAATCGTCCAATCGTGATTACTCAAGATCGCGAGATCAAGAGATCAAGTGATCGAGTGATCCGTGGAAAAGAGACGGCAAACTGGTTTGTAATTTAGGTTAGGGACTTAAATTCACGTGCCACTTGAGCTTTAAGGAAAAACCAATCGCCCATCATTCTGTTAATCATCAATCTACAATGTGATTGCCAATCAGCACAAGCCTGTTTCAGATGCAAACATATCAAGTCTGTCAGACAATTAAATGTATTTGCAGAAAGAAGATGGAGCGATGCTGGAAAAAATGAAAAATGAAAAATATCAGCTGGTGAAAACGTCTCTCATCTCAACTGGTCAGTCTGCCTCGTCAGGGCAACCCTGCCTGAACACCCGGACAGCAGACACAAAACACAAACCAGGACTTAATCAGACACACACACACACACACACCTCTGTCTGTCACAACAAGCTGGTGGAAAGTTTGAAAAGTGTTGCTAAGAGGGGGTGGATGCAGGCTTTCTTTGGCATGTTTGTTTTGGTTTATCTATTTTTTTCTGACACCGAAGGTTGAGGAAAAGCTACACAGACCAGTGTGTGTGTGTGTGTGTGTGCGTGCGTGTGTGTGTGTAGACAGAGACAAAAGAAGCATATGGCAGCAGCAGTCAAGGCTGTAAATTAAACATAGAGGAAGATTAGACAATGAATGTGTGATCTGAGACACAGAGACAGCACTGAGCCAGGGGTGGAGCAGACCACTGCAAGACCAGAACCAGGGGTAGATAGAGTGTGTGTGTGTGTATTGTGTGTGTGTGTGGGGGTGTGTTTGTGTTTGTGTGGGGGTGGTTAGGGTGTGTGTGTGTGTGTGTGTGTTAACCACATATTAACACTTGGAACAAATAAATGAGATGACTAACTGCCATGAAAGCGTTGTAAAACAATACAAAGATAAAGAAAATGAGAAAGACAGAGGGGAGAGAAGTATATAAAAGCTTTTAATGACAGTGACACAGGCCAACCATAGTGGAAGCAACATGAAGACTATCCCTGCCCTTTGCAACTAAAGAGAACTGGACCCCTCTGCTCCAAACTAGACAGCTGCTGTTGAGCTGAAGCAAAGCTGCATCTCTGTCAATAGGATTACTGAAGCTCTTCTCAAATACACAATCCAACACATGCTCACACACACATCATACACGTGGCTAGGCACACATACTGTGCATAAATGATCCAACATTGGTTAACAGTTAAAGGGAAAGTGATTGAAACATGGAAAGGGAGACACAAGGACACTTTCAGGAAAAACTCTGAAAGAGAACACTACTTATAATGTACAGTGAGTAAACACGTTTCCAGGTTAAGCCCTTTTTTCAGAACAATTGTCCTGCCATTTTAGGAGTATATTGTGGTCCTCAGTTGCAAACATAATGTGATGTATTGTATACGGTGGTGAAATGAAGCTAAGTACTCATCTACTCTACTGTACTGTGTACAACTTTGACGTGTTTATGGTAAATGGCTGCATTTACATAACACTTATAATTCTAAAAGGCTTCACAATTTTGCTATTTCTTACATACTTTTACTTCAGTAACCTGTGATAGCAATCATACCCACAGCTGGCTGTGACACTGTGGAGATACCGAGGCCATTAGGAAACTGTTCAACTCAAAAACGTTATTGTAAGGTGTTTCCTAAAATAGGTATAGAATCGAATGCAAGGACGGCACTAAGATGATCATTATCATGTTTAAAAATGTTACTGTATCATGGCCTGGGATACCCTGTAATGCTGGGCATTACTGATGAGTAAATCTGGTTTTAGTCTACCTGCCAGATCTCTTACAAATTGGCACTAAATGTCCTACGTGGGATTAGAGACAGAATCTGCACAAAGCAAACCATATCACAGACCCGTCACCTGAGCTTCCAAGCTTACACGCTTTTTACATAACGTACACATCCACACATAGCACTTACAAATTGAATCTTATTGCAAGCCTCTATGCAGTGTCAAATGGGGGAGATGGGAGGAGAGATAGAGAGAGTAGGGTTTAGGGTAATCTGTCACTGTCTCATTACTGGGCCACATGAAGTAGAGGGAGAGTTAGGGAGGCGGAGAAAATGCATTAAAATAAAAACCAAGAGAATGAGAAAAGATGGGGGGGAAGGCGTAAAGAGGGCCAGGTTATTCTAATTTAATAATGTGAGTCAGTTGGGAGCAGATGAAACTGATCGTGTACCTAACTTGAGTTCCTGAACAAACATTTGCTCTGAGAACAGCAGTAGCAGTTTGTGGAAGAATGCACTTCAATAAGGACCCGACGTTGACTTTTGTGAGAACGATTTTCAGGGCCACACAATCACTTTTGAGAAAGAATGCTCTTTAAATTACCCACATACTATGTGAGCATACACACAGGGACAGACGGACAACCACAATCACACACACAGGAGGTAAAGGTGATCTGCTCGAGCCATAATGAGGGAACACTGTTGTTGTGATCCTCTCACTGCAGCTCTGATTACAGCCCGGTGTTCAGTTTCTACGCTAGGAGTAAACACATGAGAACACAATGGGGATTTGACAATACAGCATGCGCACGCACACGCACACACGCACACACACACGCACACGCACACACACACACACACACACACACAGGTTGGTTTGAAACGCATACAGAGGCAGAGCAACAGAGCCGGAACGTGAATGACGCATACTGCCTTCATGTGTGTAAGTTTAGTAGGCTGCATCCCAACTTTCCCCGCTCGCCGTCTGTCTCACAAGACAAAGCGCGTGGCCTTGTTGCCCTCGGCTCATTAGAAAGAGAAAGAGACAAACAACACATATACACAGATATTTACACATAACGTTGCTTTCTCACTCTCATGCTATGGAACTTGTGTCAGTTAAATGGCATTCTGAAGCAGATAAAACAAGTGTTTTCTGCATGTTGATTATTTAGAAGGACCCATGCATATCTTACACATTGTCCCATCACTTGTTTTGTGTTACAAAATAATAAATAATCTATTTGTAACATCACCCTGCCTTGAGCAAGTCACTGTGGTATTCTAAGTGAACTAAAATGTGCCTTTTTACTTCCTGTCAGTGGCTTTACAGAGCTTCCAGCTTGCCATCAGGGATTAGCTCAATACTCAATTCTCCACTCAATCTCATGCTATATAAGGGGATCTGTGTGCGTGTGTGTGTGTGTGTGTGTGTGTGTGTGTCTCTGTGCATGCACGTGTGTGCCGCATGTGTGTTAATGCGTGCATGTACACTCAGGGGTGATATTAGTTAATCATAGCCTTCCCTTAGCATAAATAAAGACCAATTACTGTGCTTCCCTATGGGCCCTTCACTATTAGCACACTAAGGACCCCAAAGTGTGCTGCCCCATAGCTAATACAGCCTTGGTATAACAGGCAGCCTGCTGAATGATGATGATAAGCACCACAAAGGGTAACAGAAGGACAACATTCACAACATCATAAAGACTGGGGCTGGATTATTCATATGTGCCCCAATGCAGATCAGTAAAGTGTGGGGGAAAAAAAAAAAATATATATATATATATATATATATATATATATATATATGATACTAATCAGAATCATTTATACCTTCTCAGTAATGAATAAGCTTAAAAATAAGCTTCACTTTCTTGGCCAAGTACAGAGGGATTTGTGTTGCTTACGCTGGTACAAATGTGATTGCTGGGGGGAAGTGAGAGAGACGCAATTGGTAATAGACTAAACTTATCATTACACATGCAATAAAGTTAGTCTTCGATCCCAATGTTCATGTGAACCATATTGTTACATAATAGATTAGCCTTTATATCAATCCCAGTTCAGGAGGTCAAATTACCTCCTGCCAGGGTTCAAAGTGATCAAAATGCCCAGAGCCCTGGTCTACAGAGGGAGAAAGGGCCCTTTTATTGATGTACACCAGATGTACCTGCAGGATACAGCAACCAGGTGGCCATGATGTAACGCTCTTGCCAAAAAGAAAATTCTGAAAATTGCTGAAGAAAATGAGAAGTGAAATGCAAGAAGCTTGAATGTTAAAAGTTATTTTCAGTTGTTTCAAAAACCATTTCATGGTGTTTGTAATAATATTTGTTGCATTGAGGAGCCATTTAAGCATTAAACACAAGTGTGTTTTTCCTTGCTTGACAGTCTTCGAAGCTTGCCATCGGATTTTCTGACTCCAGCAAACAACAGTCAAAATTAAGATTTTAAAACTTTCCATTGTAACCCATGGAGCCATACAGTGACTTTATGTTTTACAATGTGTGCCATTTATTTCCTTGTTGGTTTAGCTACGAACTACGAGAGGTTAACTCCAACTGTCCTTCACTTGATGTTATAAAAAGACAAATGAGCGTTTGTTTACCAAATGGGTGGTTGATTTGCGTAATAATTTACATCTGGCTGGCTGCCACCACGTTAATTATTAACACTGGCAGCAAACGGGTAACAGGTTTATTGTTGATCATGTGACGTGACAGTTTTATTTAGTTAACATTACACTGGGTTTGAGAGTCCGGGGCATGTGTTGATGACCTGAGTACCAGTCTGTATCCATTTATGTAATAGCCTGTTTACACTGATTATATACCAAACAACTATTTACAACATACTACTGACTACTAACATACAACATACCAATACTGTATGACTAATAGCTAAAGGAGTAAGAATAACATATTACATGCTCTTTTTATATAGCTATGCAGTGTTGGATGGAAGGAAGCAGGTGATACAACACTCAGTATAACCACCAGAGACTTGAGACTTGATTCTAGCTCAGAGACTTGTAAGCATCTCTTATCCAAACGGAATAGGCTACGCCGGGAGACATTCAATGCTGATGCACCCTTTAACAAGCAAATCCGGCTGTTACGTTTAGACTACTCCTGTTTATCTTTCGTACAGTCAACTGCTAACTTTTGCCATGGGATTTTTGCCAAGATAAACGTACCATCAGTTACAGAACTAAAGAAACCAAACACTGTGCCGCTGGTTTCACAGTGCCACCTTCCTTTGTCTTTTCTTTAAGTGGATGTTCACATGCATACAAGTGACACAGCAGCTGGAGACGTGTGCTTCACAGCTCAAAATACACACACATAAACACAAACAAAGTGGACCCTTGCTGGCAGCCACTCATCAGCCAGAGAGGCCAACCTAATTTGGAGGACAGGCTCCTCTCTGCCTGCTAGGGAGGCAGCAGGGATTATGAGCCTTTATGCACACTAATCTAGTTTAGCCACGCTGGGAGAGGGAATCTGTGTGTGTACGAGTGCAAGTGTTTTTGTGTGTGTGTATGTGTGTGTGTGTGTGTGTGTGTGTGTGTGCGCGTGTGAAACAGTAAAAAGGGTAGATACATGAACGTGGTGCATAAGCATGTGTGCATTTGTGCATAAGTGTGTGGGTTTGTGTGGGTTTGTGCATGTGTGTGTGCCCAGCAACCCAGTCTGTTTGAGGAGAGATAGGGAGGCTCTCAAACCGGTTAGAGATGTGGCTTACCCTCTTGTCCTCTGACGGCTGCTGGCATTAACTACATAGGAACACTTTACACATACACAAAAAAAACACACACACACACACACACACACACAGAGAAAACATAGGTAACACTGCCACGCAAACAAGCACATTCTTACTGACATTACTGATAAAAATTGTATGTCCATCTCAGATTGAATGGTAGTGGAAATGTTCATGTTTATGGGGGGACTGTCCAGCCCTGTCCTGCCTTACACACACACACACACACACGTAAACAGACAGACACACACCCACACACACACACACACACACACACACACACACACACACACCCCAGTGGCACAGTGTTTGGTTTCCTTAGTGTTGTGACTGACGGTACGTTTATCTTGGCAAATATCACATGGCAAAAATGTGTGAGCCCACTGCTTAAAATGTGTGTATCTCAACAGTCATGGGTAATAGGTTTGTTGGCTTGGTCAAGTTGCTCAAAGAATCCAATATATTATGATACCTCTGGTCTGGTGTGTGTGTGTGTGTGTGTGTGCGTGCGTGGGTGCGTGCGTGCGTGCGTGTGTGTGTGTTGTCTATGAAGCGCGAGCATGAGGGTGAATTGGCTAGAAGCACCGACACATTCCAAAACAAAGGAGACAGATCTCAAGGCCAAACCAGAGCTAGGACCACACTGGGAAAAAGGAAGACTTCAGGAGGAGAATAAAGAGTTTGGAGAAAGAGAGAGAGAGAGTGTGTGTGTGTGTGTGTGTGTGGGGGGGGGGGGGGGCGCACTGGCTGTACAAGCTTACAGTGTGTATGAGCATTGGCTTGAGTAATTACAGACTTGCCTGGTGTGTGGAGCCGAGAGTCTACCACAACACAGCCCAAGTGATGACACCATACACCACACACATGCACACGCATACACACACAACAGCAATTACTGTAAAAACCATTTAAACAGCTGCTCTATATCCCCATTCCTCAAAACCACATACATTCATGAGCACTTTCCAACCCACCCAGGGGTACAGAATGACTTGAATTGCTGCACAAGGAAGATCATTTTCACACACAAAAATTAAAATGCAAATACAAACACACACACACACACACACACACACACACACACATTCAAGCCCAGGCAATTATATTTAATCTGCTTTAAATATACAACATATGTGATCCAATC
>NC_048407.1:21362483-21390553 GCF_013103735.1 Etheostoma cragini
GGAATTCAGCTCCAGCTTGGCACAGCCTCCCTCCCTGCTTCCTGCCTCGCTCTCTCACTCGCTCGCTCTCACAAGCGTGTGTGTATGACTCAGTTTTGTACACCCGCCTTTTATTAGACACTTCCCTTTTTCTGCAAGGGGAGAGGGAGAACTACTGACTAAAAACTGGATCCTTTGAGAACATCTGTGCCTGGATCGTGCACTAACATGCACACACCCACACATATCCAAGTGCTCACACACGTGTAAACGCATGCTTTGCGCCCAGTTCGCCTGCTCTGCAGTTCATGCCACTGACTTCCTTTTACAACTGAACATGCAAAAAGACACTCTGCTATAGTTAATACACAAGTAATGAAAAACTAAAACAAACTGGTTATGAAAATAAACATTGGACCAATAAATCTGACTCCTCCATAAGTTGAAAAGAAATGAAGGGTCATTGGCGCCAGAAAAGATTGGCTTGATCTTCACTGAAAGGGAGACAGAGGAGGAGGAGGAGGAGGAAGATTTAAAGTTGAGAATGAAGAAGGGAGTGAAAACTAAGAAAGACAAAAATAGAGAGACCCAGACTGAGAGCGAGGTTCTGTTTACCCAGCTAGCTGCTTAAAAGAAAGTTAGTCAAGCTAGTCCACACATTGTCTGGTATTTAAACTTGTTGAGAGCAGGAGAGGAAATCTAACAAAATAATAGTTACCGTACTTTTTTAATACTATCAGTGAACCAATCAGTATTTGAAACGTGAATGCATGTTATTAAGCACTGGAAAAAGCGGAAGAAATGGGATTAAGGGGATGGCACAAGCAAGGTGCTGGGTAACTTTAAATAAACACAGTCACAACCAACGCACATCAAAGATCAGTAGTTCACACGAACTGCACTGTGCCACACACCTGAACAATAACTATCCTCCTGGCTCTCTCTCTGAGATCCTCTGAGGTAAAGTTGACGTCATCCTTGGCCTCATTAGCCAGTCCAAGACAGACCCTCCCCTAATAGTTCCTGCAATCCTCAAATGTTTTCTTCAAGACACACACACACACACACACACACACACACACTCACACACACTTGCCCAAGGACATTTTGACACATGGAGAAAAGGTATCAAACCAATCTACAATTATGGGCAAACCTGCTTTTCCACCTGAACTACACCCAACACAAACATTTGGCAGCTTTTGAGTTTACACAAATGCAAATAAATTATAATTACTATATTTCCGGTTTAGTTGGAACATAGGATGGTATTAGGATGGTCCATATTACAAAATAAGTGGGCTCACCATTTCTGAGCGTTGTACGACATCAGTGGCAATATATTGTAGTACAAGTCAATAAATCAAGAATGGCTTGGTATACAGGCACCAGTATGGTCTGTTGTGATATTTAGGCAGACGTGTTGGCATGTAGCCGTTTCCTCTACTTAATGCTGGTGTATACTGTATCATTTTTGCTTTCTATAAACCTCTATGGAACAGAAAGCTCCTCATAATCCAGAAAATAAATACAGAATTTGATAGATTCATGATTTTGCAATTTTTGGTGCAAATTTGTTTTTTTCTGGGTTGTTTTTTTTGTATGGTAATACCATGTGGTATTATGATTAAGCCTCTGATTCCCAGCAATACACTGTGTGCTCGGAAGAGTGTGTTTGTCCTTTGTTGGACATAAGGTTGGACAGAAGACCATCATCCATCACTGTGATAGAAAAAGGTTTAGGCTCCAGAAGTAGACCTTCCTGTTTGAATGCTAGCAGACAGGGAACATTTGGCTAGGTGTAATTTGAGATGACCTCATCACAGCAAGCTGGAGGTTACAAGGGCAGCAGGCCTTATCGTTCAGCAGCAGGCCCTGTGCCTGCTCCACACTGACCCCCACTACTCACTGACTCTGCCACACACACACACACACACACACACACGCACACATACTCAAACACAAACGTGTCTGTGTTCCCACGGTTGCAGCAGGTCTAAGGGTTGATGCATAGCAGCTTGTAAAGCAGGGTTGTCAATCTTGCTTTAACAGCCTATCACAGAGATCCAACAGCACCACAGCAATGCATGTAGGCTCTGGCCACTGGCCGACTCAGCAACACTCCATAAAAGCAGCTCACACTCCACACACACACACACACACACACACACACACACACACTGACTCAGCCAAGTACTGCAAAACAACAGAGATAAAAGGCTTTGATCTACACAGATACTCACACTCAAGATGCTTCGGTGCTCAAAACACTCTCACATGTGTGCACACAAACCCACAAACCCTGAACAACTCTGACACCTGTGGAGCTGTGCAGTGTGGAAGCCCATCCAAAAGCCTGCAATCCGTCCAGCACTGAGGACACTTGTTCCTTATTGAGTGGAAGTCAAACAGCATCTGATCAATCTTCGGCCAACGACAGTGTGACTGAGGCTCTGGTTTGTAGAAATATTAGTGCTTACCGCTTTCCTCGGGCAAACCAACAGGTGGGCAACAATCGGCATGCAAAACCCTCCCATCTGCCGTGGACCAAACACACAGTGTTACCATATACAGAGGGCAGTGAGGACATGAGAAATAAGATCTTATAAATGGCATTTCCTAAAGGATTCACAATACACACAGATCCACATGATTTTGCCCACTGTCACTTCATTCATAGATCTGCAGAGGACTGGGTGTGAGCCACTTTGGATGAGAGATCAAAGATGACACAATATTATTTTAGTAACAAAAACATGTATGGTAAAGCACTGCTAGGAGGACTAGTAATGAATCTCACAGATCGAGTCATGAAATGTAACAGTACAAAGTAATGGGCTTATAAAAAGGATACAACATCAGACTGGTATTACAATTAGATTTAAAAACCTGTATGTCTTGGTTTGAACAACGGACAACTGGCCAACGAAGTATTTATTTTTCAATCTGTTCTATGATAAGAGTTATTTTTCAAAAGCTTTTAATTTCCACAAAAAAACAAAAACAAAGAATCTTATATACTAAATGAATGCTGCCAACTATGAAGGTAATGAGTGGACATAAGCATGCTTAGGTAAGGTAATAAGTCTGGCACAGGTGCATTTGTGTCAACTGAGAGTAACCTTGACAGATAAATATTCATTTGTGGGCTGTTAAGCAACCTGACCTGTGACCTACTCACTTCCAATCTCCCGAGGGTTTCAAGGAGCAGAGCTGCTGGTGGAAATGAAGCCTAATAAAGAATTCTCTCTTCTTTACCCATCTCCTCTTTTTGTCCTTTCTGTTTGATGTGCAGCTTGTCTGCATTTGAAGTGGTTTTCAAAAAGACATGCATGCAAACGCAGAGAGGGGGGCTGCACAGAAAACTCTTCCTGAACATTGCAGGGATAATAAGTGTTAATTGTGATAGCATGTTCAATTAGTTACTTTAGTAACCAGCGCAAATATTGCATGTTATAGTTATTTTGTTTAAAAAAGCCAAAGGTATTGTTTTACTTGTCAATTTATTGGCAGAGGCACAGTGCAGTTGGTATGAGATTGGTACTATTGGGTTGCTAAAAATTACCAATGGTTGGTGATGTCACAGGTCATCGACCAATGTTCACAGCATCATTACATTTTTCATCCAGGAGACAAATATTAAAAGCTAAACTAAGAGAACTACAAAGACCAACGTATTATCATGATCAATTAAATTGCCTTCTTTTATAACTGAAGACTCCATACTTATACTACGACACTGTCCACCAACGGATCGGACAAAGTATGAAACCCTAAATTCAAGAAAGCTGTTATATGTTATGTAAGCAGTTGATGCATCCAGGAAGCCAAACATATCACTGTTGGCCTCAATAGAATTACACAACACAGATAACATTCAGCTGTGTGTCTCTGACCTAAAGGCACAACTAGCAGTAGGAATGACTTATGTTGCTGTAGAGGAAACAAGAATATGAGCCAAAGCACAATGGCCCTGACAGCCTCCGCAATTAGTCATACATGCATACAAACACACATTACCCATACAGTACATACACACTCACACAAACACAAGGACGTCCTCTCACTCCATTGTTTATGTGGGTTTAGTGCTGCACGGCTTCAGTTGATGTTAGTGACCTTATTCATGCTCTCCCATATGACAATATCAGTATTACTGATAGGCCTATTAGTCAAAACAATCAAATCGCTGTCTCCGAAGTAGAAAAGGCACTGATGACACTGGACAGAGGTTAAAAGACGGTGAGAATGAAACTACAGCAGCAAGTGATCAAATAAACACGAAAGTGAGAGAAAGAGACCAGCCGGATGTAAATATGGATAATCTGAAGGGAAGAAATGATCTCAGTACTGGAAACGGGTCCACAGTATCGATGAATGTAATCAATTAGAAGAGAAAAGAAAACTATAAGGAACATACGTGTGTGTATGCTTTTCTTCATGTTCATAATAATGTTGAGAAAGAAGACAAATTAGTCATGCTGTGACACATGCACGCAGTTATAAAATGATAAACACACTGAACTCTTGATATACACACACACACACACACACACACACAATATATAGATAGACAAGATATATACATATATATATATACAATAAAATATAGATTTCTGGTAACTGACTCAGATATTCAAATGGTTATGTGGCCTCACAGCTAATCTTCAATGATAATCTTTCATAGACTCATCAGAGTCACTGTGCATACAGTTGTACTGTACGTGCACACATAAACATGAAGCCCCTGCCTTAAAATGATTATAGTGATTTCATTAATGGAAATAAAAATATCTGAATGTAATGAAATCATACAACAATACTAAGACTAATTTTAGATATTTCAATTTTTAAAAAGCCTGATTTCTCATTTCTCAAGATATTTGATGAAAGCATTACAGAGACAACTATAACTTTACAGAGAAGGAAACTGACTTGCATTAAACTGTGGGGTCGGTAAAGTATAATATCTAAAAGCAAACAAAATAAACAAAGTACATAAACAGAGTCTGAAAAATCCGAGTTCAGGCAGCTACTCAATCTTTGGCACCAGACAATATATTGACAAAAAAACTTTTCAAAATTTGCATACTGAATCTGTCTCAAAAAGTCTCACTGTGTCTTGCTTTGACATGTGTTTGCTTCATCTGATTTAGGCATAGTGTGTGACCTCACATTTTTGTTGCTGAACTGGGAGAGGATAAGACCAGGAAAGGACCAGAGAGAGATAAGGTAGAAAGAGAGGGGCTAATGTGTGAAGAGGGAGGTCAAGAGTTATCATCTGGGTGACCTGAGGCAATCTGACAGGACTTGTCATCAACTTCAACAGAGAGCAAGACCTTGAATCAGAGCAGGGGAGGAAAAGGTGGTGCACGGACATTAAAATCATAAACCATGTGCTTTGTGTGCTCAGTGCAAAGTTGTGCATGGTTTTACATGTGCACTTCTGTCTGTGGTTTTGCAAGATAGATAGTTTTTTTTTCCAGTGTGAGAGGAAAAGTGTTGGTCATCTGGTTTTGTTCAGAAGACCCCCACTAGAATGGACACCTCCTTAGTCTTTAATGCCCCGTCCTGAGGTGTGAGATCATGTCTCCACCAGGGATGTTGCCAACAGAACAGAGAAGCATGCACAAACTAATGTGTAGGCATATGTATGTAAGCATGTGTGTAAAGCAGATGGGAGGAAAAAAAAGAAATTAGAGAGGGGTAAAAGGAGAGTAGCGACAGTAAGTCTGCAAGAGCATGTGTGTGTGTGTGTGTGTGTGTGTGTGTGTGTGTGTGTGTGTTTGGACTGAGGGGCTGTGAGGGGTTAGGGGAGGCAGAAGGGAGAGGAGAGGGGGAGTAGTGTGGTTAGGCATCCAGAGTCAGTGAACATTTTTCTGGCAGGCCCTCTCTATGCTCCTGGCTGCTTGCCCGGCTCTGAAGCAAACTTAAACAAACTCCTGTTGCAGCCATCTGCTGGGCCCGCGGGATAAATCACAGCACTGCTCCGCTCTGTACTACTCAGCCGCACCACTATCAGGTTACTGTGTTAGTGGCCTCACACACACTCACACACACACACACACACAAACAGCTATGCGTCAGCCTGGAGCCAGGGCCTGCCATGGGGCTCACACCATCAGGAGAGGCCGCGGCAACATGTGGCCCTGCTAATACCACAGGGAAAAAGGAAGAGGAGGGGGGAATGGAGAAAGAAAAAGAGAGGAGAAAGGGGGAAAGAAGGAAGAGTGGAGGGGTGACTGAGGTGATGGGGGGACAGGGGAGAGAAGGAGAGAGATGGACAGAAGATGGTAAGAAGAAGAAAGAGAAAAAAACCTTCGACACCTAACTTGAGCCAAGTGCTATTTTTATTGCCCCCTGTTGAAGAGAAGAACATAAAAACATCTAGAACCCCTCTGTCTCTGGGGGGTTACATAGCAACTTAAGCCTTTTTCACAGGGGCTCTCTTTGAGAAGGAAACACTGGATTTTTACATCTTATTCTTCACTCTGTAACTTTATTGGTAAAGGATCTAAACTATAACTAACGCTGCCGATAAATCTTGATACAACACCTTGTTATCGTCATGTACAGTAAGTAACTGTGCAGCTGCAAGGAGCTTAGAGATCATTTACAACACGTTAATTCTACTCTGGTGGCTTACCACTCTGGCTACTCCACTGTGGGCTTGAGGCTGGGTTCTGCACATTAACCGTGACAAGCTCATTGGTCCACATTGCACACAACTCCTGACCATGTGGGAAAGGCCACTGACCAAGTTGGCAGGTCAAATGTTAGCATACTGCTATCCTTCGCTAGCCTTGGATTAGGTTAGGCATGCTTTTAATAAGTCACAGACATGATCAGCAGTGGTAAACAGCCATACGACATCTAGATTAGTAACGTTTCAACAGTGCAAACGGCATACTTGAAAGGGACAGCAGCAAAAAGCAACAAATAAATATTGACAGGCTTTTGGGAAGTATCTGTGGGATCTATCTGTCACACAGATGGAGAAACTGTATCGGTTTGTGTCTGACTCACAGGATGGTCAGTGTGGGAGACTCTAACCAATGGAAACTATTTACAAAGTCCCTGTAACTCCTGACTGTGTCTATGTGTTTGTGTGTGGTCATGCATTTGTGTTCATGGTTATCTGTTTGTGTCCACTCGTGGATTGGCTAATTAAGTATATACCATCTGGCTAACCCTCTGACTAATCTTTCTTTGTTTGCATGATCTTCCAGATTACTAACTGGATCATACTCAAGTCTTTATCAAATGTTAACCTTCTGTACGCAGTTTAAACAGAGACAACTGTGGATAGTTTTTCAGACAAACAAGTGCTAAAGATTCCAGTACAAAGTAATATGACAGCAATTAGTGTACTTCATAAATGCCACCATTATGTGGTCACTCCCATCTGAAGATCTACTTTTAGCACACAGTGTAGAGACCTCATAATAATAAAATGTGTCATGGCTACTGTCTGTGAACTGAATTCTTCCAGAGGTATCTTTACAGTAGCCTCATGGGAGGCTCAGTCCAAAAGTCCCTCTCTGTCTCCTTCTTCCCAGCTGTCCTGGAGCTGGCAGGACAAGCTGAGAATGTGAGAGACCAGGTGGCCGGGGCATGTGTGGGGGTGGGGGTTGGCAGGGCCAGGACTTGGGGGTGCTGACAGAAGGAGGGAGTAATCCAAGGAGTGAATGTCTTCTTCAGCCAAAACATGCTTCTAGAAGATCACCAGTAACGCTGATCATTATCTCTCCTCTGGTTCGCTGACAGAAAGAGGGTGACGCTGTCTAGCTGCCGGTTGGTCGTAGCCAGTGGTTGTCTGTTATTATGTTATTATATTTAGTCCGTGTATGGGGGGAATATTTCGGCTCCATCTCCAGTTGTCCTTACAACAGGGTGAGAGCGAGTCTTCCTTCTTTATACCCCATCAAGCTTGTTATGCACGTGTACTGCAAACCTAAAGTTGTAGACATTGCCAAGGGCCAACGCCGAACTTGTTAAACTAATTTGAGAGACGGGAGTGCTAGTGTTTATGACCAAATAATGAACGGCTCAGTGACGCAGTGTGATCCACGTCATCTACGTTTTGTCTGCTGCAAGCTCTAGCCAGCACCACCCCTCCTCTAAATCAAACAGAGTATTTCTTTCCAGTAAGCGAGAACACATATGTCACAGACAATGGCTTTAATGTCAAATTGTCAAAAGAGGGCGAAGAGGAAGGCAGGAAGAAGATGCAAGAGCAAAGTGAAACAAAGTGGGATATGAAGGGCAAGACCCTAACAACAAAGAATCCCATTCACACAGACCTTCAGCACCACAAGGGAGGTCTAAAAGAGCAAGACTAATGAGAAGCATTTAATAGCAATGAATAATATCGAGTCAGCTAAAAGCATAAGTTACATGTTAAATGTCTGGCAAGGAAATAGGTCCGCTATTAGCTACTGTGCTACCATACACTCCAGCTGTGACCAGGTGCAGAACCACACACGCACGCGCACACACGCACACGCACACACACACACAGCTGTGGGACAATCCAGCTGCATTTGCCAGCAAGAGAGCAAACACCTGCCAGTGCTCCCAACCACCTGGCAAACACACATGCCCAAACACACACACACTTGCAGCTGTTCTGAACAGTATGTAAATTATAATCAACAACTACATACTTTTTTTGTGTACGCAAGTACAAGTCTGCGAATGTATGCATTTATACATGACTGTGGGTGAGTGTGTGTATGGCCAGAGGGCAGCTGGCGGAGAGAGTTAAGCTATAGTTACATTACACTCTGTCCTCTATAATTACCACAGTCAAACAAGGTTTACTATTGTAAAACACAGACTCCAGGGCAGTACAGCACGGCGGCCTTTGGAGCATCAACACTCTTCCGTATTGGCCTCTTGCCACGCTATGCCAGGCTTCAGTGTGGCAACACAGAACAATTTACTACAAAGCGGATGTGGAGTACAGAAAATGTCTATGACAAACCTCAGGGTGTAAGCATGTGCACCTAAAAGTGTTATTAAATAGTACATTGACATTTCTTTGAGACTAAAGAAAAGAAAAAAGATTTTTTTTTTTAAAGGTTTCATCCAACACAGCAACACAAATACACTTAAAGAAAACATTTTCAGCAGAGTTATATGGACAGAAGGATCTTTTAATCATGTAGAGAGCTAGGACAGTCCTCTCTTCAACATAAAGTAAATTTGCTGGATCCTAAAGCCAACGCAGAGTCCCAAAAAACTCATATTGCACAAAAATTACTACAAAAACACTTAAACACCTCTTCACATTTTCTGCAATTACTTTTATACAAGACTATCAGTACCTACTGCTAATGTCACTACTTCTGATGTGCATCTTTGCAGCAGTTTTTAGATAACCGTTTCATGTTTCAAAACATATCTAATTCTTAATTGTGTGTTTGGTTGCTGGACATTCAGATTTTCTGACTTTAATAACAGACAAACATGGTGGCGAGCAGAAAAACCAAGTTCAAGCTTCAAAACATGTCTTTAGAAACCTGTGGGTTAAATTGCTGCGCCCATGGAGTACAGTCCACAGAACCCTTCACGGTGCAGGTAGTTATTTACTATATATAGGTTTGGTTCCATACTGTAATTGTCTTAGGATGTCCCAAAATGTAAAGTGCAGGGACAAAGAGGGAATCGGAGAGGAATTGGGTAAAAGAAGAAGGAGTGATTTAGTCAACACTATACCATTGTTGCACAAAGCCCAGTCCTTAAAAGAGCTAAGAGAGAAGTAAGAGAAGCAGACCAATGAAAAGTGTATCATAGAAAAGACAACAGACAAAAAAATCACACAAACATTGTACTCCGACTCACTTGGTTCTCATAAGAGCCCAGCTTAATAGTTCACACGTAGTTTACTTCACTTTGTCCCGAACCTGGACCATTGCATACACACATTTTGGTGCCAAATGGGAGCCATAAAAACACTATGAAAACAGTTTACAGCAGGGTCTGTGGTTTTGGGACAAAGGGACACTGCCCTCTCTGTTCCCCTTTTCCCTTTCCGAGATTGCCAGGAAATTTAATGATAAAGGATCAGAGGTTTTAGTTTCGCTGACTGACTTCTGACTACTCCTGCCATCCACTAACATGTAATGACATTACAACTGATCTGCAGAAGACTACAGTGTGTGTTCTTCTTCCCTTTTCCTCCCATAAGGCTAGTGGATGTGCATTACACTTTGGTTAGCTCTAATAATAAAATCAAGAGAATTTCAGCCAGCCAAAAGGACTCGCTAACATAGTTTTACAGATGACATATGATTTTTTGCCTCATAATATGATGTCAAAATTAGACAGAGGTCACAGCGGGGAAAATGCAAGAAAGTGAGCTAAAGGCTCAGGCTGCTGCTTTAGCAAGAAGACCATGCACACCCTCATAGATGTTTTCAGTTATTTTGGCTGATTAGATCTCTTCATTTGAAGGCTGACTGACTTTAGCCCTGCACAGAGTGCAAATCCTGTGTCAGAGTATTTGAAACCACAGCAGTATTTTGTCA
Organism: Etheostoma cragini; assembly: GCF_013103735.1. Taxonomy (NCBI): domain Eukaryota; kingdom Metazoa; phylum Chordata; class Actinopteri; order Perciformes; family Percidae; genus Etheostoma; species Etheostoma cragini. The sequence continues at coordinate 21,372,995 of NC_048407.1, forward strand.
TATAAGAAACTTTCAAATCAGTCAGATTCAACAATCTAATCAGGTTTTTATGATTACAGGTCCCCTCCCTCCAATATGACACATGACCTTTGCTGACCATGTCCCTGAGTGCTGAGTGAATAACAATATCCCCTCTCTGCTTGGCTCTGCAGGGTCAAAACGTCAGTAGGCCTTCATCTGTCAGCTACAAACTAGCATGGAAGTCTGCACCCAGAAAAGCCCCGAAATATCAACTTCCTTCTCAGTCCCATGAAATAAAAAAACAGCCTAAAAGCACCTGTACTACGCTCTGGTTCTCTCACAGTTTTAGGCACACCTTCATTTACTCTATGCACTCAATGACACTTCTGTTTGTACCAGCCCTTACAGTGTCTGGTACCAACAACAGATATGAGGAAACATCGGACACTGCTTGATTCAATCACTTTCTCCTTCCCTCTTTGGCCCTCCCTTACTTCCTCTCAACAATTGTCTGCCAGGGAATTTTAAAATTAAATTGCCTGTTATGATCCTATTAGGTAAATGTTGATCGACTTGGACTGCCAACACAGTCAACAAAATGAAACCTATGCCTTTTGGGTTAGCACAGCACCAAACAAATATTTTCAGGATGACAAATTAGCTGCGTTGTGAGCTCTAATCTTTGAAGTTTATCTACTGGAGTTTTCCATTCGCGTTGTAACTAACATAGCATATTCTTACCTGCATGACAGTGTTTTCAGTCTCTTGCGGACCACTGCTCTCTGTCTGTCTGTCCGCATTTCCTGCATTGAAATCAAACTACATAATGATGCAGGTTCCAGCCATGTGAAAAACCTGATTAATAACTAGCTAACAACTGTTGAATCTTTAGCTGCCTGTGTATAATAACTTGTATAAGAACCATGAAGGTAGTAAAGTAAAGTGAAGAAATATGCATTTAAACTGAATATTGTAATTCAAAATGTCCACAAACTTAAGGTGTTTCTCTGCCATAGCTATGCTAGGCTAATAGCATGGGGGGCTAAGAAGAAGAAAGCAGATTGTTCATTTTTATAGTCTACAACAGGAAGCCATGATGAAAGCTAGCTAACTAGCTAAGCAAACCATGTGTATTTGCTAGCACATTCAATGCTAACAAACTCTACTTCTAAAAGTGTAAACACAAAAGTATAGAAATTGGTGAGGAGGCTGGAGTACTCACCACCTTAACAGCAATTGATTATTATCTCCCTTTATGTATGTTGCTGGTTGTGCTTTCTTTAGTAGCAACAAAGAACTAGCTAGAAGGTACAAGAAATGGACCAAACCAAGGTGGAAGGGCAGGGGTTTGAAAAACCTAAACTTCTCCTAGATGCAGATATAATCAGATTGGGTATTTCTTGCTGTCTCTTGAAACATGAAACAATTTCATATGAAATTGTTTCAACCATACATTCACAAGTACACTCATAAATTAAATGTTTAGCCACGTCCACATGCCATCAATGTATCAACAGAGCTGAATGGCCCTGCAACTCAGCCTGGCTGCTGTCTGTCCCAGTGGCCAAACGTGAAACTGCAACGGGAAATCATCAAAGCTTTACCCATACATGGACAACTATTATAAAGAGACATTTGTAAAACTGTTGACAGGCCACCTCCTACTGTAAACAAGATATGCTATTACTTATCATTAAGTTTTCCAGAGCCTGTAAAGGATATTAGTATATGCGGGACATCATCCTGATGTAAAGTAGTGTGGCAGAAACACTAATACAGAACCTGGAAGCGAGAAAACATTTTTTTACTTTTCATTCAAATTTTCATTTGAATGAATGGGCACCAGCTTGTAGTCATTAGCAGTAAGCAGTAATATTTAGTTATTTATAATATGCCCATTTGGCCAAGTTAGCCATTCTCCCAATTTATCCCAGTGACCAACCATGATAATGTAACTTAAAATATTTTCCTTACAGACAACCATTATAGGGAAAATTCTGTAAAGTCATGGTCAAGTATTATTATCATTTTTTTTTCTTTTCTTGATTTGTCAAACCATAACAGTTCAATGTTTGTAAAACTATTTCAGGGCCAAGTCAAGCTGGTTTCATATCGCTGACGTTACTTCAATGTAAAGTCTGTAGGTCTGGCAGGTTCAGAGAAACTGTTGTGCAGCAGGCAATACAACACAAAAGCAGGGAGAGAGATCACTTTTTGGCATATGCTCTGTGTGAGCAACCTTCATTGGAATGAATGGGCGCCATCTTGAAACTTTATATTGAGTTCTTTCAATACAACCACGACACATATGGATAGTAGGCATGCATGGTTGTATGTACTGTATGTACTGTATGCCAGCAGTGAAAGAGGATAACTGTATCAAAGATCAAAGCCTTATCTTTTCCAATTTTGAGGGTTGCGACATGGAGCTTCAACAGCACGTTTGCCATTACAAAGAGTATGAGGGCCGGGACCTGCATTGTCACAGGACACACACCATCTGGGTGGCCAGAGACATCAGAGAGCTATGGGACAAGTCTGGGGTGTTGAAGCAGCTCTCAAACTAGTACTGTGGGAGGCTTGTTTATGGGTAAGTCTTTGCAGGGTTGAGACATAAAACAAGAGAAAAGGAATGAAACACTGGAACACATCCGTCTCATCTGCTCCATAGAGGATTTGATCTCTTCATTCAGATATGGGCAAGAATGAAGCGCTGAGGGATGCCTTTAGGAAGAGCGTGATTAAAGCCTTGAGCACTTAATCAAATCCCACCTCCGGCAGTTTTGAAATTAAGCCCCCCAAATACCAGAGGATTCCCTGTAAAACGCAAGGCTGTCTGTTAGACTACAATGCTGGAAAAGAGCGGAGAGGCGTAGCTGCATGAACTTTACAGAATATGTGAAATACAAATGGTTTTGTCTAAACACACTCATCCACACAGGCACTCATAACAACAGCTCACACTTAATGTTTAGACCACGCCACCTCACATGCCTCAAATTAACGCATTTTTAATAGAATCCTGTTCCGGCCCAGCGTGCTGTAATATTTCCTTCTATGATGAACTGATGAGAATGGGACTCCTTTTTCCTTTTTCCTCTGGCTGTAATCTAAATCCCATTAACCCCCTCACCTTCTCTCAGCCTTCCCTCCCTTCTCCTCTTTCTTCTTCTTCTTCTTCTTCTTCTTCTTCCAATAATTCAATCAGGATCATTTTTCTCTTACTTTTCAAATTCACAGCCAGTTTTGATGTGTAAATTTGCACTCCCTCCTTGTTTCACTGCATTATAAATCTTCCCTGGCGACACTGTCAAGATGCCAGCATGTTTTTCCTGTCACAGTCAATCTTTTACACCAAACACACATGAACACACAAATTGCACACACGCACGCACGCACACACACACGTGGGCACAGACACACACACACACACACACACACAAACACACACACACACACACACACACACACACACACACACATAGAAGCAGCATCAACACAGAAACAGAAAAAGTGAGCCACATTATCCGCAATGCTAACACACACACACATACGTACCTCTCTTACACACACACAGCAACTGAATGATTGAACTTGGTTACAGAAACCTGTCTCCGCTCTTCTAACAGATCAACAATAATCATTTACTCGAAAAACAGTCACTCAGCAGATCACCATACAAAAATAAACATTTATGCGTGGATACAGACACACACTTGTATACGCACATGTGTACATATGAGTGTGTATGAGCAAGAGAGGCTTTGTTTGTTCTGTTATCTACGTACAATTTTGTAGTTATTTATCTTTGCAAGATTAGACAAATGATTGATTTCTTTGCTGTTTTAGTCCCTTATGTCCTTGTACAAGCAGAATACACACTGTTGACTACAGTGTGAGTGTGGATGTAGGTATACACTTCACTCATACACATCTATATCAACGGCACGCAATCAACCCCAATCCTTACAACAACAAAGTTATGCAGCGCCGGTATCTAATCAGTTTATTTAGGGCCTAAGCATTGGAGCATTCTATCAATTCTTCTTCACACTGTATTTGGTCTTGCTTTTCCAATTTTTCTGTCTACATGTGCCACTTTTTTACTTAAAAAAAAGTTTTTAAAAGTGATTCCACACAACAATCCCTTACTCTACCTGCACACATTTGTATTTTACCTTATGATGCAGAGTATTCAGACAGTAATGTGACCCTTCAAAATCAGTCTTTGTTTTAAACATCAGTCTATAGAAATTCAACATGAAAAAAACTGTTATATTGCTTCTCATTATTTGTTATTAGCCTAGAGCCTTAAGAGGATAGGTTCACATTCATTAAACTCAAAATATACATGCCCATATGTATATTTACATCTTTAGTGTAAAAAAGCGTTCCAAGGTTTAGCTTAATATGAAGCTTCAGCGGGGAGTTTTTTACAAACTCCGTGTGTTGCCCCACACAGTGTTTCAGTGCTGAGCTACAGCTTGATGGATAGTCAAACAAAGAGAGAAAAGATGATAACTTTGGAAGCACACTTGCCTGTTTAGAGACATGGTGCACCTTGAGGAAGAGTCAAACTACTTCTACGTCATTGGATCTGTTTGACTGTAAGTGCAGAATGTGTCAGAAATTAGACTCAAAGGACTTAGTAAATAAATATGACCTTAACTGTGTTGCTCAAAGGCACTTCAGAATAGCAAGGCCATTATGGCAGTCTGCGTTCTAAGTTTGCGATCCTGCTGCCATCTCATTAAGATAAGCTAGACTTAATTAATCATAGAAATAGACTTTATTAATCCCACAGGGGAAATTATCTTTAAAATAACCCAACTACATGCATGCAAAAGTTTTAACGGTTCTTTATCATGCTTTTTCTATTTTTAGTTTATTTTTTGATCTTTGGTTGTTAATTGATTGTTAGTCCTGATTTGTGATGAGGTCTGTCATGTGTTTGTTCAGTTGTTTGTGTTTGTGAAATGTAAGACTTTTTTGTGGAATAAAAACAAACAAAAACCTGGACATCTGTTTTACCGAGAGTGCAAGTGAAGGACCTGCTGACCAGCAGTCCCTCCCCACACGCTGGCGGTCTATACTTACACATCTGTCAAAGGTCACGTCCAACATACTAATTAAACACACGGCAGCAGAACAGAGAACATGATAAACACCCACTTGTGTTTCTGTGTGTCTTGTGTGTGTGTGTGTGTGTGTGTGTGTGTGTTACAATTAACTACAAGAATGTCCTGTGGCAGATTTCATTTCATGCGCCAATTCTTACCAAGCAGGGGAAACAAACAGCACAGCACCATCCACCCTTTCACACTTCACAGGATAAACATTCATACCTGCACAACAGTGTTTACACCATAGAAAGCAGTATAATGACAAAAAAAATGACATCTCACTCTAGCCTTTGACTTAATATGTCTCTGAAATTTTGAACATCAATCAGGAATTCATTGCTGGAACTGTCCCTGATCTGCAGTTTTGTGCTTTGGGGCATTGAGGAAAACTGCAGTACAACACAAAAACAAGAATCAAAATAAAATGGAAAACTGTAGGTGAATGTGTGTTTATCCCCTCCACCAGGCACACACGGTGCTAAGGGGAACCATATGGGCACTCCCTCCTGACAGCCCAAACCCCAGCGATGACAGACCCTCTCAAGCATATAGCATGACACCAGAGGATAGAGCACCTGTTCCCCCGCAGCTCTTTCACACCTCCCCTTCTCCACAGAAACACACACTGGCACTTTTTCAGCCATGAGGTCACTGGCTTACTCAGGCCAAAACTGTCTGTACCACCTGCAACCCTACCAGACCAAAATTATCACACGAAACCCAGCCTACACCCGACACCCCTCTCATCCCACACTCCTTACGATAGCCCAACCTTGGTGTGTAGACAAGCTAGTCCCATAATTATACTCTCAGACAAATAAACTTTAGTTTTGAGTGCATACGAGTAACCAGTCAGACACTTTTATAAAGGACAGAAAGAAAATTCGGTGGATAACTGTTGTGACAGGTGGTGAGTGTGCAACATACTGAAGTTGCTGGGTGTGAATGGCATCCACAGATGTTCTTCACGTGTCCTGCATTGCTGGACAATCAGTGTCTGTTTGCATGAGAGAGCTGTTCATGCAGCCAACTGGCTGTCTAAATGCTCCTCAGCTCTTTATCAACAATATCACCATCCTCATTTGCCCTACACTGGACCCCATATAACCCCGCAGCCTCCCAACTTCTATTCTCTGCTATTGTAAAAGCAGGATTCTGCTATTATCTTCTTAACAGCAACATTTGTATGTGTGTTGTTGAAAGAGGAATGGAAAGAAACCAACTTTGAAAAAAAAAAAAAAAGTAAACAATTACAGAATGACTCTCTTCAGAGGAAGTGTGTAGATGTACTGTTCCCGGAGCCGGATCATATGGACCACCTATGCAAGCATCTTTCCTCCATCAAAATCCCTCATTACAATGTTAACATGCAGGGCTTTAACATAAATATGAATGGCAGCCATTACAATAATAACACACCACACAATTGTTGCAATGTACAAAGTCTTTAAACACATCGCAGCCAAAAAGGCCAAGTGTGGGCAGATCTGGAGCCAGAATTACTTTGAGTGTGCAGTACAGGTGACAAGGGTGGGGGGGGGGGGTCACATTATCCCCTTGCTACTCACTTTAGAGGAGATTATTGTCTCAAGGCAACAACAGGGATCAGTTATAAATAACTAATTATATTGATCTCATTAATCATGTATGTTATTGCAAATGCATCAATATGTTTTAACTCTACTGTTTCACAAAATATCCATGACCAATGTTTCACTAATTATATCAATACAGATTTGTGGTTTTGACTGATACAAATAAGACTTTTTTCATTTACATGACAATATACTATACTGTGCATTCATTTTGTGGTTCTTCTGATTAATTCAGGAGTGTATTTAATTAATAACACACATCATGGGAATGCAGTATCAGGAATGTCTGGGCATATATTTTTCATATGAACAGGTAGAGCAATTCAATGTAAGTCATGTTTCTTATTGTGGTTGAGTCTCTATCTTTGTGCCTTTGCCATTTCACCCCAAATATTGCAAGTGAACAAATGAAATTGAAAAATGGAAAACTATGACATCAATCAGTTCAAATTCCTGTCACAGGCTTTTTGGAGGGACTGGCAACAGAATGCTAGCAGATGTATTTGGAGGAAATGAGGTAGAGACATCAAGTAAAAGAGGTCTAATTAGCAGGGTACGCATTTCTTTTTGCATTTGTGTTATGGTTGTTGTAATCAAAAGAAATAAGGTAACTTAAGAATTTCTTTAAACTAACTTCCTTGAAAATACTCTTTAAGAGCCTCAACATGCTCAAACCAAAACAAACAGCTCAGCAGTGAGACGTATTGAATCATGCTTGGTCAAATAAACACACTCACACATGGACACTGCAAACACAAGGCTGGCCTTGGCCATTAGACCCCCAGAGTTTCCCTCTGGTGGTTATAGAAGTAAGTTTTGATGAAAATGTGTCATTGTTCATCTAAACGGTGCTGGCCACCCAGCCCAAATAATCTTTTCAGTCTCCGCACACACGCGGGCACACACACACAAACACACACACATACGCACACACCAACACACACACACTACTCCCTATTAATTAACAAAAGCACACAAAGCACCAACTGCATCATAATAATTACTCTTTCTTTATCACACCAATGCCACTATACAAAATGTCAAAATCATCCCTTGCCATTTGACTCAAAGGTCATATCAGGGCAAACTCAGTCTGCACTGCATCGTGGGAATGTAGGAGGGGATTAAAAGCTTATGGGTAACTGTTGTTTTAACCAAGCTTATGAATGCATTTAGATAAATTTAAAGACACTGGGAAAAAAGAAGATTTGACTGTGTGTCTTATTAGGCAGTTTGCTTACCTTATGTCTAGACTGTGGCAAAGCTGATTCTGGTTCTCTTCTCTCCCCATCTGAGGCTCCATGTCCAAGCCTATCCTTGTCCTGCTGCATGCTCTGTCCCACCTGCACCATGGCCTTACATTCCACACATGAGCCAATCACCAACCTCCTCCCATCATCCACCAGGAGGGTGCGTGTGCTGCGAGGTGCATACAGGAAGACAGGTAGTCTTGCCACAATAACAGCGCACAGCCTACCTTGCCTGCGCTGCTCCTTCCTGCAGAAGAAACACACAAAAGCCTCACAGCTGTACTGGCGGGCCCAAGGGGAGCTGGGTGGCTGGGGGGTGGCACTGGATAAACTAGAGGTAGACGGGGTAGAGGGACCCAGGCCTTTGCTCTCATGCTGGGCCCACTGGGTGTGTAGGTCATGGTAGCAGAGATTACAAGCTGACACCAGGCCTGTGGCATCGACTGGCTTGGCATGGAGGGCAGGAGGGTGGACTGTGAGAAAGGGGAAAAAAGGCTCCCTTTCCCCACAACGCCCAGGCGGGTTGACATGCAGCTGGTACTCTCCACCTGCACACAGCTCAGCTCCACACAGGTAACACACCGACATCGAGCTGCCCGGGCGAGAGACCACACCAGTCTGGGAATGGGCTTGTCCGGACCCCTCAATGGCCATGGCAGCGTGGTACCTGACCAGAAAGGAGCTGACAGAAGTGATGAGGTCTTCACTAAGGCTGAGCCGATACGCACCCCAGATCTCCTCCAGGATTAAATGGCACTGAGGGCAGCAGTGTACACGGCCATTTTTCACCCCCTGTGCATTTGGTGGGCAAGGCAACATGTGGATGAAAGGAAAATACATTGTACCACGGGACTTGCCAACACCAGCCTGTGCATATGCTACTCTCATATCTCCTTCACAATACTGACCACAGAGAAAACAGGCCTCGTGGGAAGCCTTGGGTTCAGTTATGCACTCCATGGACTCTGGGGGAGTTAGCTGTGAAGGATGGAGAGAACTGGTGGCCTGGTTGAGGGGGACTACATACAGGCGCTGGAGGACAGGCACATCTGCCAGCTGAAAGCTCTGCCACTGCTGCATGAGAGAGGTGTGGCAGCTGCCACACACAAGGGTTGTACCCGCTGGACTGATTGGTATTGCATCCCGGGGAGGGGAGTGAAGCCATAGAAAGGGAAAGAAGGGCTCGCCCTGTGCCCTCTCCTGTTTCTGAACACTGACTTTAAAACGGCCATGTCTGAGCCCAGTGCCACAGATATAGCAAACACACTCCTCTGAACAGGTGTCAACAGTGAGGTGCGACTTTCTCCCTGAAAGGTCTCTGACAGCTCTAAACCGGGTGTTTTGGCTTGTTTTACTATCATGCTTGTCTAGGTCATCATCACTTGTAATGTTAATCTCATCTTCATCAGAGTTGTCAGAGTTCTTCTCCCTGGAAACAGCCATGTTACATTTAGTGATGACAGCAGCGGTGCCAACAGATGACAGAGTAGTGTTGGGGTGATCTTCGCCCCTTCCTCGGTACATCAGCGATGGACGTCTGGACGGAGCACAGCTGCTGTCGGCAACACGCTGAATCTGACGCAGCTCCGCATGTCTGACATTCCCCTCCTCCAGCCATCGCCTGTTGCGCATAATGACCCCGTTGTCTTGCACAGGTGTGTCAGAGAAAGGACTTTCATAGCATCGCTGAGGGAATCTCTCCTGGGACTTTGTCAGAGATTCTGATGATTGACAGACATTATTCATAATTTTAGCGCCGCGCCTCCCTGGCAGAACACGCTCCGCTTTTGGCGATCCCTGCGCCCCATAAATACCCACCGGGTAGCGCATTGCCCGCTGTGAATCCGGGCTGTTTTTAACACTGATGACATTGTTCTTCCTGCTACTGTCTCTTGGCGATTTGCCAGATGCTCTCAGGCACTTGTCTTTGCTCATACCGGCTCTGTCGACGAAATCCATCTCCTGGTCGGATATGTTGTCGTTTTCAGAAAAAGACGAGAAATCAGACTCTGCGCCCCCGTCGTAGTTCTGGCTGCTGACACTAATTCTCCTCTCCAGATCATACGAGATGTTCCACTCCTGTGGGACCCGCCGAGAGTCGCACTGATAGGGTCGTTTCAACCAGTACATGCGCTTCTCAATGGGCGTCCTGCTCCGCTCGAAGGAGTTCCACTGCTCAGTCAGAAAACAGTGGCACACGGCGCACACCAGCGTATGTCCATCCGGGCTCACCTCACACGCACCCGGGGCTGGCTCCTGATTTTGTAAAAACGGGAAAAACGGAACCCTCTCTTTTTGGTATGTCACTTGTAACCTCAGTTCCTTTCCTGGTGTAACTCCGCTTCCACATACAAAACAGTAAACCAGCCCCCCTAGTCCATTCCGATCAGCCCTGGAAGTGTTGCCGGGCAATGGGCTGTCCTCACCGGGCATAGCTGCAGCCATGAGTCGGTGTTTCCGAGATAAAGGTGTCAGTTCCTTGTCACCAGAGGAGTTCATTGTTTTTAAACACCCAATTACCAGGCTACATGGTATAACGTCAACAGTTGTGCTAAGTTATGCTCATGTTCAACACTTATCTGCAGGTCAGGAAACTTTACAATCACTGCTAGTCTAAGTTACTCACTGGATGGTAAGATGCACGATATAGTCCATTGGAAACGACAGCGTGCAGGAAACCGTTATCTTTCAAGGACAGGGAGAAATTCAATCCAAAACATCCACGAAACGACACAGAAGTCATCGCTTAGTGAAGTATGTAGTCCGCATGTTTGCCCTGGAAGTCCGCTAATATGACAAAAGAACCTGGGATCACGGGTCGCCTCTCCAGCGAACTTTCCTGCCTGCGCTGCAAACTTTGGCTGCAAACTCCTTTACACTGTACACAGCGCCATCCCCGATTCATGGGACCCGCTCCGATACCCCAAGACAACCTCCACCCCCTGCCAGCCCCCACTAATAATTTTGCAGAGATCATGAGCACACACTCCTGCAGTAGCTGCCCATGCGTCAAAGTACTAACCATGCACAGCATATCCACAGTTTAACATGCACAGGGGCGTGTATTTGATAAACAGACCCACAGCATGTAGGTAATCATCTGAAAGCAAAATTTCGGAGCTGCTTTGTATCAGACGCTGTTAGGTCGATTGGCGGTGAGTGTTAAGGTATTAACTGTGCAAATGAATTATCAAATTTGTCTGAAAACCGACAAGGGAACACAGACTAGATTTTTAGCATTTTTGTTTTGTTTTATCTGCTCTCAGTATACAATTATTATTGCTGGCAGCAGAAACAAAAAAATGCAACTTGTATCTATCTATCTATCTATCTATCTATCTATCTATCTATCTATCTATCTATCTATCTATCAGTCTGTTTTTGTGTGCTACAATCTGCAGGATTGTGTCCTTAAGGAAGGTTTGAAAGAGAGGGTTGTAAAGATAAAACAAAGTGTATGCTTAAGACCCAACAACACAATGGATATCCTCATCAGTTCATGCACATGTACACACATACACAATATTTACAACTCCTATGCCGTCTGCTTCCCACTCCAATATCTTAGACAAAAGCAAGACAGCATGTTGAGTAATCAATCCTTAAACACGTCACGTCATCTAACAATAACATTAAAAGTTATGTCTGTCCGTTCCACTATGGGCTTCTCCTGGTTGGGTCTACTGTCTTGTGACATACTGATATCAGAGAGTTATGGACTAGAATACCTTCTACCTTACTACCTCTGCACTTCCCCATTTTCTCCTTCCCTTCATCCTTTACCATCTTCATCGTCACAATGTCCCCTAAGGACAAATTTACACTTTCTGCTCGGCATTTCAACCTGGAACTCTGGGAAAGTTTTAAATGACACTGCCTAGCCCTACTGTAACTCCTTGCCCACCCAATATCTCTTTATTTTCTCTTATGCATGGTAACCAAGAAAGATCACACAAAAAAAAAGGAATTCCTGAGTGATGCTGACCTGTTTCTACTGACAATTCCCACAGAAACAAGAAGTGGGAGGGGCTGAGAGAGAACTGAAAAGAATGAGATGCCTGCACTCAGCTAAGAGCGGGTGAGAGAGAACATAAGCACAGACAGTAGAGAGACAGTATAGCGTAACATGTGTTTCAGAGTGACCAGTGGAGGTGTTTTAAATTAGTTCTATTCTATTAATGAATTAATTGTCAGAACAGATTTACAACACTGCCTTGTAGTGTCAAATCATGGTACTGCATCATCTGGGAAATCCCCCAGCCAGTCAGACTGAAGCTCATGCGGGCAAAATCACAGATGAGCAGAAGAAGGACCAAAAGAGAGTATGTGAGAGGGAAGAAAATAAGAAAAAGACAGAGCTCGAAGACACTCAAAGAAAAAGTTTGGGAACCACTATGCCTGCTGTGTGCATTATTGTTTCTGTGCTCTTATGAGCTTATCATTCAGTATCAGTATCATTAGAGTCACTGCCTATAGAACCTATAGAGGCAGGTCAAACAATTTTCATTTTTGTTTCATGTCGATAAAAAACGACACACTATGTACACACTTTCAAATACACATTTAAGACACACAATGCAGCACAAACAAGCTTAGCAAAAGAACAGTTCACGGTCTCATTCATTCACAATCTCTCTGTCTCTCGCTGTCTGGCTTCTACTCTATCAGTTCACAAATCGGTTCTCCTCTCTGCGGCTGTCAGTTGTCATTTTGGTACGAGCCAATTTGACCCTCCTCCAACCCATTTACCTCCAGCCTCCATTACATTTAGTGCCCGGTCGTGCTCCACATACCATCATCCAGATCTTCAGCATACTATCTTCACCACCTCCACCAGTGTCTAGAATAGAATTATTTTTCATATTTCATCTCTCCTGATTGAAATACTCTACATATCAAAAACTGTAACTGATGTCCAGACCCTCCCAGATTACTTAAAGATCCTGTGTGTGTATTGATCTGTGTGTGCACATTCTCAATGACTGAAATGGTGCCATTTATAGCTCTCATGTGAGATGAGATACAGTATCTGCTGTATTGCTCTTCATATGCTGTATGGAAATTGCTCTACTCTGACAGACCCTCAGGGCTGAGGAGAGTGAAAAGGGAGACGGTAGGAGGGGGGGACAGAGAGGGATGTGTGTGTTGAGGTGGGGTTAGCGAGGGGAGAAAGGGAGTGCAGTGGGAGAGGGATCTGAATAAAATACTCTTGTAGAGTAGAGTCGGGCCTCCAGGATTTTTGGCAGAAGGAGGTGATAACAGGGCCAGGAGGAGGGCACTACATTGCGCTGAGTGTGTGTGTGTGTGTATGTGTCTTTGTGTGTGTGTGTGTGTGTGTGTGAGTGAGTGAGTGTGTCTGTGGAGTAGGTGTATAAGAGTATAAATCCCCTCTCACTGTATTGGAGGCGGTCCTGGCTAACCTCAGTAGACTAGGTTGACAGTGGAGTGTCCTCAGCTTCACCTGAGCAATTGGGCTATACATGCAAGCTTGCCCGTATGCTTTCTGCTGCCTTTCCTTTTCTGCAGCTGGTGGCATCCACCCTACATCACCTTCTTTTGCTTTTGCATCTTCAACACTTCCACAGCCAATATATGCTGCACATCCACGCATTGCTGATACTGCTGATTCCAGATGTTAATTTGTGTTAACTTTATAACAATCTTTGTCACATTCCATGAGCCAGTTTGTAACAATAGCACCTATAGAGACAATGTAAATCTTTCAAACACACAAAACATGCATGCTTGAGTGTACCCACAACTCACACACAGACACAATGCAAATACGTATGTGTGTATGAATGTGCTTAAAGGTGTAGCCTGTGTTCCTTGTTTGTTCTTGATATTTCAGGGTGGTAACAGATACTGTGAGTCTACAGCAGGTCTATCTGTAGTCAAAAATCACTGTATGTGCCCAGTGCAAAAATAAAGTATGTCATCCTGTATGTGTCTGGGCTTTCAGGGCCATCTGGGAGGCATTATTTTACAGTTAGACCACTGGACTCCAAACTTCACCAGAGAGACCGCTTGGGAACTGGATATGTCAGTAGGAGTGAGAGAGAATATAAGTATACTTACAATAACTACCTTTTTCAAGACGTGTGACAGCAGTTCCGGAGTTTTAACCAAAGTATAAAGATGTTTGATGAATAGCATGGGAGAGTTATAGCAGAGTCATCTTCTAACACCATGCATGGACTTGTGGTAGTAAAATCGGGCTCAAACTGAAAAATAATTAATAAAACATGGTCACAACAAAGCTCAGATATAACAAGCTGCTTGTTGGCCACAAATGGATTGTTCAATTTAAGTAATTGTATGACTCAGAGACAGGTACAGTATTGACACTCAGCCTTTTGACCACTGCTTCATTAAGAGCTTAACGGTCCTTCTCTTCATATTGTTAGTACTGCATGATCTGCTGTTTCTGGCACAGCTTCCTCTCAAAAAGTGTCTTACTTCCCTTTTCTTTCATCTTTTTCCATTTTTCCTTTTTTTTTCCTCATGTGTCTCTGCTCTTCCTCCTCTGGTTCTTCTGGGCTCCATTGATGATGTCAAACATTTCAACATCATTTTGATATTTGTATATCAATTTAATTATTTAATGGCTGTAGAAATTGTTCGTGGGCAGAGTAAGAGTAATGATTAGTTGATTAATTTGGACTTGACTTTGCTTTAAATATTTCACGGTAAAGCTGGTGATTGGGGATACTTTGTCTTGTATTTGTGGATACACACGGAGGTATTTAGTGTCTTCATGTAAGACTCAAATCATAATGACAAATATTTAACTGCTTGGAACAGGAGGTCATGGTGTTTAGGAAATTGTTGTAGATAAGGATAAAGACTAACACATGGTCCACACATGATCACATGGTCTCAGCTGCAGCCATTGTTGAGTTGAACACAGACTCAGTGTCTAATTTATTAACAAGAAGTATTCAATTCGTGCTAAAGAAAAGCCACTACTTTATTATTTTTGGAAGTCACTCCTTTTGTTTTTCCAAAAATGATTGTGTAAAATTGTCTGTTGTAAAAAGGCCTGTTACCAGTGTTAAGTAGGAAACTTAAAAAGACATGACCTTTTTGGCCAAGAACAGATGTCAAACCAACTGACACAACTAATCATCGACTGATTAATTAATGCTGAAACGGAAATATAATATCCCCCAACAACAAGCAGGGCAGGAAAGATGTGAGAGCAGGGACACTGACGAGTCCTCTGTGTGTCTGTTCCTGTTTTAATGTCTAATGTGTTTATTAAGGTTTATAAGCGGCTGATACCTTTTGATGCTAGAAATAACAACTATGCTAAGCTGGCAACCACAATGCTGCATCCTGCCAGGCAGGAAGTGAGTGTGTACATGGTCATTTCACTGAGGTGACATAGGAAGTAAACGCAGCCCAGGTGTCAGCAGTTCAGTTCCTTGACAGAGCATCATTACAAGTTCTCAAAAACAAGTTACAATTTGTTCACACTGTTGAAGAAAGCAATGCAAAATAACCCCGTTTTCAAGGTTGTAAAGAGAAGTTCTCAAAATTATGAACTTCATCTCAAAATCTCTGTTGAAAAAAGGGATGATCCAGTTTCATCAACAGCAGTGACACATGTCACACACATACACAGAAGAGACAGATATATATATATATATATATATATATATATATATATATATATAGAGAGAGAGAGAGAGAGAGAGAGAGAGAGAGAGAGAGAATGCTTCCTCTGGAGAGATGCCTGGACTTTCTCCTTGTTGTTTATTTATTCATTTATTTCTGCAGGATCTCTTCCCTCTCTCCAAGGTCAGAGGCGCAACTAAGGAATGTGTTTCCTCTGAACAAGGAAAAACTAACACGTCCAGCTCATACAGTGTATACTAGGCCACAGTTCATTCTGTTTTCTGGACCATATTTCACTGCTAAAATAGACATTCAGCCAAAATGAATGCCGTTTTTCTACAATGTGATCAATCTGTGACATTAACTTCAAGGCATATACATAAATGCTTTCAGAAAATATTTATGTATGCTTCTATGTTCCCCATTTGACCCTATCTTCAGTAAAATCCAACTGAGTTCTACAAGTGTATAATACACTACAAGTCTCTCTGAACAGGATGTTAAAACAAATTGCAAAATAGAAGAGACTGTAGAAACTAAAACAGAATAAATGTGGTCATGGGAGATTGGTCAGGGAGCTTCTACTTTCCCTTGCAGCTAACCCCATCACAGCTGTAGTTGACCTCTAAACTCTTTCCCAGAGAGGCATAGCCTTACTGGAGCCTGTGTGTGTGTGTGTGTGTGATCTCACTGACACAAGGTTGACCCAATCTGCTTTCACCTGTACTTGTCAGTCAGTCGCAAGGCCCCTCCCAGGCATGAGGCTCCCGGCGCCTCCCATCAGAGACCTTGAAAAGTCTTGACATACTTCTGATGAACATTCCTCTCTTCTCAGGTCATGGAGACCCAACGGAAGAAGGCTCCACCGATGGGAAGAAGAAGAGATCACATGTAGGAGGGGGATGGGGGAGGTAACAAGGAGAGAACAGGACACCAGAAGAGAGGCAGAAAGAGTGCGTGTGTGGAAAAGGACAGCGAGTGATGAGAGACTCTGCTGGTGTGTTTCCCTGCTGGGTCATCAGTGATCCACATGGACATGCACAGGCACAGGAACAGGCCAACACACACACACCCACACACACACGCACACACACACACACACACACACACACACACACACGCACACACACACACACACACACACACACACACACACACACACACACACACACACACACACACACACACACACACACACACACACACACACACACACACACACACACACATGCTTTGTAGTAGCAGAACCCCTTTATCTCCTGGCCCTCCCTCCCCCTGCTCTCTGACACATCACCATCTTTCGTCTCAGCAGCGGCAGCTAATAACCAAAACGTTATGACGAAGATGAAAACACAGGACATCAGAGAGGCGAGAGGAAAGGCCAGGCAAAACCGGGGATGGTACTGCTCGTAAAGAGACGCCTGGAATAATGGGAAAGGAATGTGGTGTAACGACTCCCCGGGGACTAACCCAGCCGAAGGCCCTCTGGCTCGGGAACAACAAACGGGAACGCTTGAGGTGCGCAGGGTGCACACATAAGGGCTTAAACAGCCCCCCCCCCCTTTTTCACACACACATACTAACATGGATCCACACAAACCCACACAAACCCACACTCACCCCCACCCCCCCTTCCTGTGCCGACCTACTGGAGTCGGCTGTTGTTGTTGGCTGCCTGCCACCTTCGGAAGAAGCGCGCCCTCAGCCTCTCCCTCCTTCCCCTCTCTTCAGTCCCTCTTTCACTCCCTCTCTCACTGTGAGCGAGCTGCCAGGGAAATGCTGATGAAATGACATCTTTGAAGAGGTCCCTGGAAAAAGTGATTGCCACCCACCCTAGTCCCTATCAAATAATCCTATTCCTTTTCTATCATACCACCTTTCAGTCTTTTCAGCAGTCAATACCTACCCTATTCTCCTTCTTGCTGTCTCTCCATCATCCTATATCACCTTCATGTCTGTGTGTGTGTGTGTGTCTGTGTGTGTGTGTGTGTGTGTGTGTGTGTGTGTGTG
>NC_048407.1:21390653-21454449 GCF_013103735.1 Etheostoma cragini
ACACACACACACACACACACATACACACACACACACACACACATACACACACGCACCAACACACAAACACACAAAGACACACACACACACACACACACACACACGCACATGAGGGCACACACACAGACTGAATCTCCTCTCAAAGCTTGTCTGGATTCCTGGGGTGTGTTGGTCACGCGAGGAGCAGTGTGAGTGCTGAGTGTGAGCCAGCAGTCATATGAGAAGATAAAAGTTAAGAGAGAGAATGGAGGCTGGCTGGGCTGCTGCATTTGAGTCGGAGCCATCTGTACATTGAAGCTTTTTGCTTTGACTCACAGCTTGTCCCTATTGCTAGAGCTATTAAACTATAAACTCTGAATTTCCAGACAATGTCTTGGAAGACAACAAGGAAAAATATTGAAACATAATAGATATAACTGTTTATGTTTACGCCATTAAATTAAGAAAACTATATACTATATAAATACTATAAAAAATAAAAGATTCTATATATATATGAAGAATTTTGTGCTGACTTTCCATATATAATAGTGTTTCCCTTTAATGGGATAAATGTCACAATACTTTTTTGTCATTCAATGTGCAACTCCCACAGATAACTTCATGGATCTGGTGTTGTACTTTAGATTTCTACCGGTGTGGCTCCAGGAATATCAACTGACCAGTCCACAGACTGAAATGTGTCAATAATTACTGGATGCATTGCCATGATATTTTGCACAGACATGTGGCCCTGAGGAGGAATCCCAATGAATTTGGTGAGCCCTTGACTTTGTATCTAGCACCACCAACATGTGAAAGGTTTCACTTATCCTGTAAAATATATCTAGTCATCCTAGATGATTAATCAAAATGTTGGTGATCCTCTGACTTTTTCTTGAAAACAACCATGAGGTTGACATTTGTGGTTTTGAGTGAAATGTCCATATAGCTATTGGATAAATTGCCTTGAAAATGGGTCCATCCTTGCAACACATGCAAAACTAGAGACATTCCCACCAGCCTCAGCTGCCTTTTTTTCAGTATTATTAAGAAAAATGTTAGCATACCAAAACACTAAACTCACATGGTGAAGATGGTAAAGATCACAAGTACTAAACATCGTTGTGTTGCTATTTTCATTGTGAGTGTGCTAGCATGCTGATTTTTCGCATTTAGCTCAAAGAGTCACACTGACTAATAAAGCTCAGCACAAATTCCTTCAGGAAGACTTCTAAATAAACTTCCATCTCCATTAACTCTCCCTAAAACTATTCAGCTGTTAAAAAGGCATTCACTTTTCAGTAAAACCAACCAGAATTGGCCAAGAAATTCATGGTCCAATCACAGCATGACATCCTGCTTTAAGCATGACAGCATGACTCTCTTTGCCTTCAGCTGTCTTTTCAGGCATCATGCAACCCTCCTCCTCCCCTTCCACCTTCGGGCATCGTCAACCGCTGCAACCTGAGTTCCTTTACGGCAGACAGCTCCTTTGTTCGGTCTCCAGGTTCCCTCTCCACCATCACCGGGGTCTAGGCTCCATCGGGGGGAATAATATGTGTGGCTTCTCTACCCCCTTTAAAATATTTTGTATTTTTCTAATACCCAAAGAGTCTGAACATTTCTTATTATGTACGTGTACAATAAATCTTTGCATGTCTGCAACAATGTCTCTCTTTAATGAAATTACCTTACAGAGAAACTAACTACACTCTTACTCATGTTTCCTGATTCATTATGATTTTCTAATGACGTTTTAGGCAGTCATTTCTATTGCAGGTGGCATTTGATTGTTTGAGAATAACATGGTACTGCTTTTATATTTCTGATTAGTCACTTTTCCAATTCTTCCATGTTCTTTTTGTTGTCGCCGAGCCTATAAAACACAACATTTAAAGTAGAGACATAAAGTGACCAGTACTACGCATCTCAAGAGAGCAAGGTTTTTCCTCTCCTCTCCCTCTCTCTAATCTACTGCTCTCTTCCATGACAACCACTTTTGCAATCCCCCTTCCCAAGTTATGTCGGGCAAAGGGCCAGACCCGTGAGAGCAAAATAGTCTTTCTTCTTCTTTCTTTCTCACAGACAACGCAATTCCATCACATTGAACCCACAGTCTTCAGTCTGCTTTTTCCTCAAGGGAGTCTTTGCAGGCAGGCTCATACAATATGCTTTAGGTAGTGTATCAAAGGTTAGCTGTGGCAGGATAGTAACATACAAATAAAAGCTTGTTGATTCAAAACCATTATTTAGAAAGATGAGAGCCAACCAAATCACTCTGGCTTTGATGTTGAATTTCCATTAGACAGCACCACTACAGCCACATATACATGGCACTCATTTTTCTGACCTGGTCGTACCCACTTCTATCTTTTTTCTTATAATACAGACATCAGAAAATATAAACAGACACGATTGTTTAGTTTGGATGGCAAGAAAAGTTGACAAATCTGGACACTGTTCTTCACACCACTAGATGTCTCTCATATTGAAGTACTGTACCGTGTGCTAGACTGAGCTTCTTGAAGAAGAAGAAGAAGAAGAAGAAGAGGAAGAATTAATTTCTTCATCAAGCTCCAGCAGATGAATTTAAATATCCATGATGGAGGAAGTCTGTTGTGTTGTGTTTGTTCCATAGTCAATGCTGTAATACTGTTAGAGTAACTTAGGCATCGGGCCTTTGGCTGTGTCTGCCAAATCCAGAATTTGCTGTTGTGTTGTGTTGTGTGTATTTATTCTTTAAAAAAAGTATTATTTACCTTTATTGGTGAGAGTGGATAGACAAGAAAGGGGGCGAGAGATGGGGGATGACACGCGGCAAAGGGCCGCAGATCCGATTTGAACCTTGGCCACTGCAGGACTCAGCCTACAAGGGACGCACGCTCCTGCTGGGGGAGCTAGAGGCCGTCCCGTCTTGTGTGTATTTATGCGGTATGAAACCTTTATAATTGTGCATGTCTGCATCTACAGTATTTTAGTGCAGAATGAGTCTCTGTGTGTGTGTGTGTGTGTGTGTGTGTCTTTATGTGTGTGTGTTCATGTGTTTGTGTGGTACATTGCTCATAGCCAGATGTGCTGAGCAGGTGGCCACATTACTCTCCTCTTAGCTATGCTGCAGGCAAGGAAGCCCACTCACCAGAGCTTATAAACCAATTCTCATGTATTACCATTTACCTGTGGACAGAATCAGAAAAGCAGCCTCTGTGAATTTAACCAAGTTTCACACTGTTTGTGCACATGTCTGACAGTGCGTGATTAAGCACATGTGTGTTTATCATGATGCTTCACCTCAGCTCTCCCACAGCTTCCCGGCAGTTTCCCGAGGATGAAAGCGAGTGAAACCCCAGACTAGTGGGGCTCCACAGCCAATTAGGATTGTTTATTTAGCCAGCCACGGCCGCCTAGCAGAACAGGAGCACAGAGCCAGCCACACAGTCCTCCATTGGAAACCTCTCCTCGCTCTCTCTCTCTCCGTTCCTT
Organism: Etheostoma cragini; assembly: GCF_013103735.1. Taxonomy (NCBI): domain Eukaryota; kingdom Metazoa; phylum Chordata; class Actinopteri; order Perciformes; family Percidae; genus Etheostoma; species Etheostoma cragini. Next base: position 21,394,116 of record NC_048407.1, read on the forward strand.
TTTTCCACTCCTTTAAACTCCTTTGGCTCCATCTCCTCTCTTGCTTCTCTCCACCATTTGCCCTTCTTCTTCAACTTTTATTACCCTCCAGTGAGATGCAACCTTTCCAGGATGTTCCACAAGTCCAAAAGTCATTTATCCAATCTTTCATTATTGGACTCTAATCATGACAGTAGTGTGGTTTCTCCCTTAGTTTCACTGATTCCTGACCAGCATAATTCCACCAGGCAAAATGTTTTCACTGTAGAAATCTGACATGACGTGAGTTATCACCATGGAGGAGTTCTCACGCGTGACCAACACAGACAGGACTTAATTATAGGGAAAAAACTAAAAATCAAACCCGCAGATACCACACACCCCCCATGCTCTCTCTCTCTCTCTCTCTCTCTCACACACACACACACACACACACACACACACACACACACACACACACACACACACACACACACACACTTCACACAAGCCATCAACCAGCATCCTCTCCCTCATCCAACACTATAATTAGGGCTCTACATCGTCTCCTCTTCCCCACTTCTCCCTCTCTAAATCCACATTTGTTCCTCTCTTCCTCCAGCGACTTCTCTTTTTTCCCTTTTCTTCTCATCAGTGCAAACTTCACATGATGGATTGGCTCATTGACTGATGCCTGAGGGTTGTTTTTTTTTGGTGTTGTGTGTGCATGATGTTCCACGAGAGAGACGGGGTTAGCAGGAAAAATGATATCCCTCTGAGATACATTTTGCTTGCGTGGAATGCCCTCACAGGGGAAAGATAAGGCTTTATTGAATTAACCACTCCAATTACACCTCCATTCCTAAACATAGACTCAAACATAGTTGATTGGGTTTGAGGTGTTTGTCATGGACAAAGCTGGTTGCTCTGAGTGGAGAGTCTTTTTCACCTTTCCCCTACTGAAAACACCCAGAGGTTTCCAAGTGTTTTTGCATGTACACAAACACAGTAACACACACATAAATGCATGCATACATTAGCACACACAAGGTGCCTGGGGTTTGTGCTTCCAGGAGCAAAGGAGCTTTGTGTACCTCTGCACATGCCTGCCACACTCAGTAACCCAATCAGTGTGTCGGACAGGTACTGAGGGGCCACATCGGCTGCCCGTCTCTTACTGAGCAACAGGCCAACTTGAGTGGGTTCACTCCAAGGTCACAGAGCAGACAAACAAAAACCTCCAGGTAAGAGGGTCAGCATGCAGACCAGAAAAAATGAGCTAAATGAGACACGTTCAGTGAATTGAATGACTTTTAGTATTTGGTAGTCATAGTGTTGGCAATGCACACGTAACTAAATGAGTACGTAAAGAGGATTGACACAAAGTTTGAGAGTTTGAGTGAGTTTACTCACAGAGCAGCTCAGTGCAGGAATAAAGGCCTGTTCACTGACTCGTTCCACATGGGTGCCTGTGGTGTGGGCCTTCCATGACCACAGTGCGTGTGTGTGTGTGTGTGTCCTCATCCTTCACCATCACTCAACAACGTGGGTATGACTGTGGAGAGCCAAAGATCATGGAAACCCACATCGTTTTACAAGACCTGACTGATGAGTGAACCTGGCTGTCTGAAAAAGAGTAAAAGAGTGACTGACTTGATATCTCTTCATTCCTTGTTTAGGTGCACTGAGACAAACCTGTGTCATCAGCCATACACTTTGGAGGGGGAAATAAATAATATTGAAATTATTTGGTAGCGATTCATTCTTTTTTTTTTTTTTTTTGCCTAAATAGTGTTTGAAATAAATGGAGGGGAATGGTAAATACTGTGACGCACAAATATTTAGCAGCAAAACAGTCACATTTCAAACCATTCTTACCTGACTCTGGTCAGGTTTTTTAAATTACAGACTGTTGTTTGTGCCCTAAAAATATTAAAGAGCTATTCCTCATTTATCAGAGTAGAAAGCCCTTTATGTTTGGGGAAATTGTGCTCATTGGACTTTCTGACTGACAACTGCAATTAACTTTGTGTTTTGAACTGTTTCAATAATACATTTCAGTGGCAACATTTCTCTGGATTCCATTTATAAATCACGTCCCAAGACCTTAAATAGACCTGGGACAGTTTGAGTGAAAGTCTGTAAGATAATAGACTTAAAGATCTTGTAATCGACATGTTTTATTTGTAAAGAAAGTATACAGTGAGTTCAGTCTAGTACAGTTTCTGTGATACTTAATGCAGTTACTATTTACAAGCTAAACATCAGGCAAGCAATCCCTTTTGTGTGACTAAAATCATAGCACCAGTTGAAAAATCTTTTTTGAGATCAGTATTTTATTTTAGTCAGAGTGCTCAGAGGTCAGAGTGAACCCGGAAAAAATGTGTTTTTTAGACTTGAAAATTACACAAAAATGGACCAACTAAAGAAAATTTGATCATTTCCAGAAAGTATTGTGACCTCTGCTACCATTCCGGGTGAACATTTGGCTCACATAAAAGGCAGCTCATGGGTTGTTTTCCATCAACGACACATCCAGCATATTAGACGCCCAAGGCTTCATCTCTCTGTTCTCTGGGTTGGCTGAATATTTCATATAGATGGTCATGCACAACCAATCCCCTTAATTCACCCCCCATGTGAAACAACTTAAAAAACACTGTCTGGACTGTGTTTGGTACATCGCAGTCTTACTCTCACAGTACCTGTCTCTGACTTAGTGTCAGGTTGGCAGAGCTGTTTCTGGCCTGCAGACTGACAGGGCTATTGTTTTCATTTCCCTTCCATTAAACACAGCCTTGGGAGAAAAGAGAGAGAAAGTAGGAAAGGAGAGCGGAGAGGAGGGGTGGGGAACCATCTTGGGAGGATCTGTTGCTACTAGACAGCGTGTTTATCATAACAGCTGCTGTCCACAGGGGAAACTTGGCAGGCTACATCAAAGGTTTATTCACAGCCCACCTCTACCATCTGACACACACACACAACCATGCGTACAGGCATACACACACTCACAGGAGGACGTGCTATATTCCCATTCAGTGTGTAACATGTATTGAAATAAAAACACTATAAAAGGCTCATTCTCAGGTTAAAGGAAGTTGTGTTCCAGCCTTTATTACCTAAGCTTTTAGCTGTCGGCAGTGAGGTCTGCTTTTACGATTGTTCTGGTTTTTGTGTAAATGAATTCAAGTTCCATTTGAGTGGCGCCCCTTGTATATGCCAACACATTCTTCAGATTGAGAGCTGAGCTGGCCTTGCGTCAACACATCTCTCTCCCAGACTCTTCTTAATAGGCAGCAGTCCTTACAATCCCTCCCCTCAAGACAGAGAGAGACAGAGAGGGAGGCAGTAGGGGAAGCCAACAAGAGCATTTTTATACAGCAATTTTTACCAGACTCCTCAAAGGCACAGAGGATGAGGCTACAATTTATTTCCTTGTTAAGTCTCCCCCTGCTCTGTCAGAAGAACGTCATGTCACTCTGCTGCCATCATGAGGCCGAAAAAATCAAGGTAACATCACCATGACAGAGAAAATGAAAGTTTAATTTATGCCACGGTGCACATGCACACTGCACTTTTGAATATACGTATTTTTTTGGGATAAATTGTCCTATCAATAATGTAATTATTACAATTTCATACTTGTGCTGCATACTATCCAAAAGACAAGCATGCATTTTGCAAGGGATCTCTGACCCTAATATATAATTTATATAGTTAACATTTGCAAGTAATGAGACAAGCAAGTCATCAGTTGCTGTGAAACATGCACTGTCAAAAAGTCACAAACACGCCAAAAAAGATTAATTATTTTTGGTCTTTTTATTCTTTCTCTCCATGTGTATATCCAGGACTGGTCATGTGTGAAGCATGGAGCAGACCATAAATCAATAAGAGTGAGAATAACTGCATGTCTTTTGGCACCCAACAAAGGAGGGCAGAGAAATTGCAGAGCTTGTGACAATCTTGTTACTTGAGATTAATGTTTTGAACATGGCCTATGACAAATTAATTTACATGAACAATGAAATGAAGTCCTTGCTATAAGAGGAATATAGCCATGGTGTAGACTGTGGTCACAGGACAGAAAGGTGAAGTAGTCCCTTTTCATTTTGACTTGTCATTACACAGTTTCCACTGTGTTGTAATCAATCTATCATGACAAACAACTCAATATCAGTATACTATGTTGATGTGTCACAACAAGTAAGTGTGATCTATTACAGTAAAAGCTAGTGTACGGCACAATAAAACAATGACATTTTTTTGTTATGCTGAAATAACTAAATAGACTCTATTTCAATGAAAACATAATTTAATCTAAACAGCCTACAGAAGAAAACATTACATGAAATTAATGCTACAAAATCTCATTTGTAACATGTTACCATTGAATGAATATACCAACAACAGCTGTTATTGGCAGGCTGATACTGTGCGTCCTGAGACCGCACTCATTTCATGTCACAACTGTTTCTTTCTTATTTGTATGTGTTACAATAACATATAAATGCAAATGTTGCACCTGTTATCACATGCCGAGGCCCCAGATACAATGCAGCTCACACACATCCCTTTGGGGATCGTAATTCATACAAGCGCACACACACACAGACACACACACACACACACACACACACACACACACACACAGCACGTTCGACTTGCTCTCATGTTTCACCCTTTTTTCAGTCTGTCAAGTTTGAAGGTGGTCATTATGACTTAACACATTGTGAGTGCCTGATGATGATTGTGATCGATAAGGGATACATCTTATCATTTAAAACCTACAGTAATTAATGGTTTAACACCACCGCACTTGGATTTTCATAAAAAGGTTCCGTTTCAGTAGGGATGGACTAGTCAGTAAATCAGTCTGTCTGTCTGTCTGTCTGCCTGTCTGTCTGTCTGTCTGTCTGTTTGTCTATCTGTCTGCCTGTCTGTCCTGTTGAAATTCTTCCCTCTAGATCTCTTCCTGCTGTCCCTGAGGCCTCCCAGCTGAAACAACACCGAGTGGAGGACACTTAAGAGCCCTGCTTTATCCTTTCTCACACACTCACACAGCGCAGCCAAAATCATAAGCCCTCCACTCATCTCTTGCCAAAACCTCTTCCTAATGGCATGGAATTGTCAGCTATATGTTTGACAGCTGTTGTCGAAATTAGAAAAAGAGAGATCCATCAGTGTGGTTAATCTTCTGGTATGACCACCTACTTTCACCTGACACATAATTGGTAAAATTAGGGTCTCAAAGGAGTAAGAGGTCACCATGGCAACAGCCAAGTCTTTGGAGAAATGAAAGCAAACGAGTAAGAGGTAGAGGGTAGAGGTAGATGATTTTTTTTTGTATTGCAGTGATCATAATTGCAGTGTGAGATCATTTCCCGTGTGTTTGTGTGTATGAGGGTAGTTTGATTTACTGTGTCATGCAAATGAGGAAGACGTGTAATAATTTACATGACACAAAACATACACGAGAGCAAAGTTCTGACAGTATGAGTGTGATGATGGTTATGGTGATGCACACAGGCAAACACACACACACACACACACACACACACACACACACACACACACACACAAAAGACCAGATGGAGTGTGAGAGGGTGATAGGGGAGAGAGAGTGAGTTCTGTCCTTCAGACAGATGGAGGCAGTGATGCTGTTTCTGATGACTGGGCCCAAGAGACAGGGTCCCAGGCATCGCATGTGACTCTCTGCTGCCAGCAGGCTGATATTCTGGGCTTTGTTCTCTGTAATCTGCTAACCTGTGGAGCATCCGGACAGATGAGAGACGTTTAGAGGGTTGTGAGCAAGAACACAGGCCTTCAGAGGGAGCACCAACAAAGCCTCCTTCATTAACCTGACTTGCCTGAGGATTTACACCCTTTCAAAAGGATTAGTGCCCGTGGGTGTGTGTGTGCGTGCATGCGTGTGTGCGTGCGTGCATGCATGCGTGACGGTCGGGGTGTTGAGCGGCAAATGTGGCTTTTGCAACATCAACAGCATTGTAGGATTAAAGTAAATTATCATTGATGATAAAACAAGTCAATTGTCAATGCTCAAGGATTTACATAAGAGCAGATTATTAACTGTCTCCCCACTGACAGCCTAACAATGATGAATTCTAAACCTTGATGTTTTCTCTGCAGCACTTAGCAATGCAGGTTGCTATCATGTTTTATCGTGTTAGCACAGAAGAGGGCAGCAAAGAGTGAGCTCCAAACCTCAGGAGTAAAAGTCACCATATGCAGTCTCAGTGCACACATGCATGAAGTGCATCGTTTTGGTTCACCACACAGATAAACTTTCTTTTACACGTGTGCATGTGCTTAAATAAACACAACGCACATGCCAGGACTGTGAAGCATCTGCAGAACTACGGAGTCATCTGTTCATTCTGGAGAATACATACATACATACATACATACATATATTCCATAACTACGTAATAACAGCATCATACTACCAATAACTTAATTTCTATAACTATTTTTAAAATACAAGTGTATAATGAGGTTGTTTCAAAACACATTGCAAAAACTGCAGTGACAAAAGAGAATTACATTTGAAAAAAAATTCAAAATGTTAAATTAAAATGTTGAGCCAGACGGTTCTTTCTCAATACATCCAAATAATGCCCAGTAAAACAATTAGGTAAAGTGATTAAAATGATTTTATATAGAAATTGCTCATGAGAAGTGATTTCAATGGATGTCACTGACTATTAGTCTAACCTAATAGATCACACAGAACTACACTGACACTCGACTCATACACCTACACCCACTACACCCAACCACATGGGTGGGTGGGTGTTCATGAGTGTGGATTGTGTATCAGCGGCTGAGCTAAGCGTCTTTGGCAAAGAAAGACTACAGCACGTCCAGTCACACGTTCCCTCCATGTGACCTGCCACTGTCGGTAGGAGAGTCAGAGAGACATAAGAGAGTGCTTTGGGATAGAAGCCAGACACACAGAGAGGTGTGTGTGAGAGTGCATCAACATCATTATTATTTAATGAGACCTGTTGTGAGTGCTCTGCACCCAAAGGATACAGGGTTCATGGAGATGTAACCACCAGGGTGAAAATGATACGATTCAGGTTACCATAAGGCAAACATACAGTGCGAGGGCAACCTAAATATATACACAGCAATCATGCACACACACACACACACACACACACACACACAAACACGTGTATGCATAAATAAACTCGTAGTATTTTGTATGTTTATGCATTACAGCTTTTTCATGCCCAATATATCTCCAGCCTCCATCTTGAGGAAAAGATGCCTCCTAACCAGTTAACAAATATTTGCTCTGACAGCAGTCACGTTTTGCTGAATCAGTCATGAGCTCGGTCCTGCTTCCAAACAGAACACAGGATTTGTATTTAGAAATGAGAGTAGGGATGAGAGTCAGTGACATTTTAACTGATGACAAAGTGCCCAGGGCACCCCTGCAGATGTGACAATGATAAGGAGGGAGGATTGGGGTGCTAAAGTCCCCCAGGGACACACAGTAAGAGACTCAGTGAGAGAAAGGCTGGCATCTTTGGCTCCTGTTACAGACATACTGGGGAGACACAGTGGCTTGATACTTCCTCTCTTTGCATTGTTGAGTATTGTGTAGGGTGACCGTCTCAATTTGCTGCTGAGAGTATTCTTTTTCTCTCTCTAGCAAACCCCTATTCAAAACAACAAGACACACACACACACACACACACACACACACACACATGCATTCACTCGCACACATTAACATGCACACACATACACACACACACACACGCACCGTCACAGTGTATTTTTGTGAACCACATATCTTATCTCCTTGAATGGTTTTACCCACAAAATCCTAGGGGACTAAAGTCTCTCCCAGCATGCATTGGGTGCAACTACCCCTACCTGAAAATTGTCATGCTAGACATATCTGTACACAGCTCAACCAATTCTGACATGTTAAAATTCTATAAAGCTAAACGTTCAGTCAAGACTATGAATTCTTACTTCATCCCAATGTCCACATACATCTGGCCATATATTTATTATCATAATAGTCATGATGAGTTATGTCTGTAAACAAATAGGTACATTTACTCTATTTTGTATACCACCATAGGATCTCTCAAGGGCACTGTGTCAAACCTGCATTTGCCAACAGCATTGGCTAAAACAGAAATCCTTCCAATGTCCTCAATAAGTTACCTGTAATCTTAGCATGACATACAGGTCATTTTTTGAAAAGCAGGCCTGTCAGCAGGGAACCGATGACTAAAAGTGTTCCGCTGATTATTTCCACTCACCACATGGTTCTTCAGTGTGTGCATGCACTTTTGTATGTGCTTTTATTCACATGCCCAACAGGTTTTTTTTCAGCTATTCTTCAGCTAGATACTATCTGTTTATCCATCTTAGTTCAAACTGACACGGTGCAGAGCTGATGAGAGTGTGGAATCTCAAACAGCCTCTGGCCTGGAGTTTAAGAAATTTACTGTGTCTGCAGTTCTGAATGTTCACAGTGTTATTGGAATAGCAGATACACTCCAGGACAACAGAGAGAGCTGAGAGAGAGAGAGAGAGGACAATGGAAATCAGGAGAGAAGGAAAAGAGAGCAATGAACAGAATGGACAAAGCAATATAGAGCATCAGCAAATTGAAACGGAAAATAGTGGAGAATGGAAGAAAAAGAAAGGGATGAAACGTTAAAAAGAGGAAGGAAATGTAATAATGTCATCCTTTTCTTTTCTTCAGAGTAATATTCCCTGGTGCAATAACCTCTGCTGTTCTCATACATAAAACAGAACATATGAGGTCTGGTCTGGTGGACTTTGGGGGTTTGGAGGGACAGCAGCAGCGTACTAAACAGTCATTAATGGGGGAGAGAACCGCCTATACAGCTCTTTAGATTTACATGTCACACACAAAGGACGGGGCTACTACTTTCCCGGACACCGTCAGTAAATACACTGCTTTATTTTTTTGGCCACTTGGGGCATCAAAACAACAAAACAACCAAACAACGGAAACAAGTTGTGAACACAACATTGACAAGTCATCCTTTTAAGTTGATAGTGACCTTTTAAACAAACAGTTATTCACAAATCTAACCTTTATGGAACATAATCATTGTCCGGAGTCACGTTTCTGTCCAATATGAACTCTTTTAGTGCTGTGATTGTTCTCCACAAACTCCCAAGGGAAATATCTGTTACTTTAGCGGTGAAATGCTCCACTATGTTCCCCAGCTCCTAGACGCAGATTGTGTCTATCTGTCATTTGGTGCTGAGCAGGTAGTGTACCCTGGGTTTTCAGAGCTAGCAAAATTGACGCTTCGAGAGCAATGAAAGTTAATCAAGTGTTGTGTTGTGGTCCGGACAGCACAACAACTGTGCTGAAAATCACTTAAAGCTTTGTAAAGCAGAGCGAATTCAGGTAATCACTGTCTGTAGCTTGATTTGATTTGATTTGATTATTTATTTTAACAGTATGTTGTAATAGAAAAGAAGAAAAAACACAAAGATAAAAACACAAACATGGACAATTCAGCTTATTACCAAAGAACAAAAAAAGGATAAGTTTGAGAAGAAGCAGGCAGAAGTATGATGCTTACATAGTCCTGTCCCTCCTTCACAATCTCACATTTTACAGAAAAAGTCGGATAGATATGCATATACGTCATATACAATTTTACAATATACAACTATGCGGTTACATTACATTTGAATTCCCATGTCCAGGTCTCCTTTCTGTATTTGTCAAGTAATGATTTTTTAAAACTATTTTTGAACTGTATAATGTTATGGCTCTGTTTGATTTAATTGTTCAGTCCATTTGACAAGGTCACCCCACAAACTAAAATACACATGCTTTTAAGAGTAGTTTGCACAAGACAGTTTTTTGATAGCTTTTTAATATTAATGAATGTCTGTTACATTCAAGCCATCACCAAATGAGTTGCTACAAAGCTAATTAAGACTATCAGCTCCACAAAACTCACTCTGTATTTCTCAGTATGGCTATGTTCAGAAGATTGTGTCAACCGGCAACTTTTGCGCACAAAAACTCAAATTGAAGACCATCACGTTTTTAATCCTACGTGTCCTCCTTGGCTACTAGCAACTGTGTGGAGGAGGGGTGGGGATGAGCAGTCACGAAAGGCTTGTAACATGTGGGCGCGCCAACATTTTTGTTCTCATTACTTATAATTCCTAATGGGGGAAACAGAAACTACACATTGTAGCTGTATGTATAGAAATGTACCTCTTAGACAATGTCCCTTGTCTCTATCCTTAAACTATGTTTGTATGTCATCTGGTAAAACCTGTTGTTTTATTTGAAACATAAATTAAATTTAGCAATGTCCTAAAATTTCAATAATTTTGAATTCAAAAAGACATGATTGGTATGCTTATGATACCCCGTGTGATTTATTATTCTGTTTGCTCTTTTTGCGATGTGCAAATCTTTTATAAGGTTCTAGGTATTTCCCCAACGTCCTACACAGTCGACTAAACATGACTAAATAAGCATGCAGTACAGAGTATGTAGTCCTATCTGGTGCAAGATATATCTAATTTTACTCATTCCAATGCTCCTGGACATGTTAGTTTAATTTAATTTAATTGAATGTTCATCATCACGATGAACCACGCCTTTTACACTGACACATGGTTTTTACATTGCCATTTGATTTTTGTCATTATAAAAGTATCAGTTGTAGCCACTTTAAGCAGAAGTAATATTGCAGCATTCTGTGAACTTCATAAGCATTGCCACAACATTAGGAAAATGGCAACATAATTTCCGTCAGCTCACCATATTTTAAGTTCACCTTAGCCATTACCATAGCAGTAACATGGGTCTAATCTTTGTTTTTCTGGAGGCTGCTGTGTGATAAATCACATAAAAGTTCATCTGATCTAAGTGGGTGTGCAGTTTTGGCACATGGCCCATTGTTTTTTTTGGGAAAGAATTTCCTGTGAAGCCTCTCTGACCAAGTTCCTTTTTCCATGTCCAAATATGGTGTGTTGGGAAACAAGTCATCTTAGTTCCTCACAAAACAAGCCTTTTCAAGATAGTGGAAACTTCCTGTGTGTGTGTGTGTGTGTGTGTGTGTGTGTGAGTGTGTGTGTGTCTGTGTGTCAGTTTGTTTGTCTACCTTAATCTAACAAAACTGTAATGTAGTGGAGCTGCCTGTTTACAGTTAACCTACTACAGTAATAGGGTTTCATATGAATGGGACAAAAGCTAAACCCGCTTTTGGGCTCCCCCTCACCAATGTTTCATGATGTCTTCAATTCAATTGAGTTTTTTTAAGATGGTTAACAATGCGAGAATACCTCAAAAGGCGATTTTTCATCTGTAGTCTGCTGGCCTTAATGTTGAAAAAAGGGCGTTTCAAAACACAAATAAACAAGAAAAACAAACAATATTAGTCAAGACACATGTATACTGTTCATCTTTGTCAACCTTTATCAAATCACACATGATAACAACATGTAGACATATTTTTTAGACCTTTCATGAAACAAGTTCACACGATATATTACACCAGTTGTTTTGTGGACCTTTCATGTGTGAAATGTTTGGGCTCACATTGGCTTTCATAAAAAATTCACACAATTTCAGCAAGACAAGAAAACGCAGTACTGTTGAAATTATGCAATAGATTAAGCGCATAAAAAACTTCAAACTTGAATAAAGCGATACACCCTCAGAGGAACAAATTATCAACAAAAATACATGTAAGAAAATGCATATTGATTACAAAAAATAATCAAGGAAAAGGGGGTAAGAAATGTGCTGGGAAGAGGGAATAAGGATGAAAAAGGTCTGCAAGCAGACTGTGAAAAAGATTCAGTCTGACTCCTGCCATGTCTGATCTTCACCTCTTTGTGAGAGAGTGAAAATATGTGTTTATAGGAAAACAATTTATTTTAAGACATTGGATAGTTTTATCTAAAACCCCATAGGTTTTGGGGAAAGCAACATGATGGGTGATTTACCCTTAGTAAACTGAAAGAAACAGCTGTGATCAAATAAAATAGGAAGCTATCTTGGTTAGCTATGCAAATAGACACGTCAAAAAACAGAATTCATTTTCCAAAGTTGCAGAAGACCATTTAGCCAATTAATTATTCAGGTCCAGTGCTCACTGAGATGAGGTCATGGCGGTAACCTATGGGCTTCCGCACTGGATGCTGCCAAGTCAGCATCATTCTCATAGCACAGCATTTCTCTGAATGACTCACATTCATTTTCTAAAACTAGAAATCATTAAACATATTTGTGTGCGTTGACATGACTATGACACCATGTTGAGCCGTAGGACACACTTTGGATGAGGTGGGAGAAGCTACGCAGGTGGGATGAAGATGGATGAGGATGTGGTTGCAGTCTAATAAAGCCAGACGCCTGAGGGAGAGAACAATCAGAACACAGTCATCATCACATGAACACAGCAGTTATGTAAGCAATTGTTGTTACACAGCATTACAATGTTTCCTGATTCCCACAGCTGGGTTATTACAGAGACAAGCATATGTGCACTGTGCTGATGTACAGTCTATGGAGCAATGGGATTCCCAGTCATGCCAAAAGTCAATTTTGTTGATAATTGATTAGTTGATGTTTATATACAGTATACTGTATACTGTGTGTATCTTACAAAGAGTCATATAAAAAACCAAGACAAACGTGCCCTGCTGCCGTTAAATTAAATGTCTTAATTTCCTACTTCACCATTCACTTACATTGTTTTTTTTAATCTGTCTTTATCTGTATTCTGGGGAACTGCGGGACTTTCCACTTAAAGCAACTGCTGAGTAGCTCTAATTATATAATCACATTGGAATCTCACAACAGGTTTTTGTTGACTGGCCATTTGGATTCACACTGACTGGCTGCTAAAAGCATTAAGCTGCCATGCAGAGCAAATACAAACTGTCAGGACGCTGTCAACACAACCATAAGTAAGCAAACTTCCTCTGTCTATAGGTGAACACTGCTCATTCTTCACTGCTTTAGGGGTTCATGAGGATTAAGCGGTATTGTGTTCCTAATCTGACAGGCTTCCCAATACACAAACTACACAACATACACAACCTACACCTGCTATACATGTGCAGACAAAGCTTCTAATGCAGCACATGCTCACTGTGGTAGTTTTCCAAATAAAAATCCTCCAGTATCAGACTTTACGCTCCATCAGTCAAGACCACATTATATTACATTGCCTTTATCGGCCATTTAATTCCATTAATGAAAGAATCAGAGGCTTTGTTGGTGGACTCTGGAGACTGAGGCTTATTTAATTGCATGCCAGTTTGCTTACGATTTCTCCTATTAGAATCACATTTGCTATTGAGAGAGAAGGATGCTTGCATGAAGTATTTGAAGAGATTGTAGATTGATGCATTTTGGTATTTGTTAACCAAATTACTTTCGAACATAAACAGCACATAAAACAAAACAAAATAGAACAATATCCCTACTAAGCTATGAATCTTAGGTATGGGGATATGCATGAGTTTGCATGACCATATGTGATGTTTTATAATGTTCAGATCTAATATATAGTTTTCACTTTAAGCCTCTGCAAAGCTTTAAAAAGCTGATTAGAGGAAAGCTATTCATTAAGTCTGTCTATTGTTAAATAGCTTCACTCACTATTTGTGCCTTGAGGACTTATGTGTCCAAGGGGATGTAACCAAAACTGATCCAGTTCAAAAATACAATGTTATCAATAGCTTTTTATAAAATCTTTGACATACTGCTTATTGCACCTTTGCTCAGCTCACCCACTCTTCTTCCTGCTTTAAGCTCCAACCCCTCCCGCTCCATAAACAGAAGGGGGCGTGGTTGCAGACTGCAATCAATTCAAGGACATGCCCGCAGCCATGTCTACAATGGCGATGGCTACAGCCCACTGCAGTATTCTGCTGTATGACTGGGGACCAGCAACCCCCTTTGCAAATGTGAACCTCCGCAGATAGAGTAGTCAGACACCTTGGGAACACATACTGCATCACAGTAATACATTATTTATATTAATAACAGTTTTGCAAAATTCTAAAATATGTGATGTTGAAACATCTAATTACAACATTATGCAACAGATTGCATTCACTGTTCATGTAGTAAGAAGATAGAAATTAAATAAAAGGCAGTGATCTAAAAATACCGCTTTGATAGTTTGAAGCACTGGCAGAGTATTTAGTTTCCATCACAAATTCCTTTATTAACCATTGTTTTAACAAAATATAGGTTACATTAAAAACTAAACATGAAAATAAAGGTATGTTAATGCTGTACATGCAAACATGGTTAACGTTCACTGCAAAAGAGAAACTAAAAGACAGCACATAATGCAGAATAACACAGTCAGATGACTGCAGATGTTACAACATAGAAGTGGTTGCATAGGATTTACAAAACCAAAAACTCACTGAAGTAAATGCAGTGCCATACTGTGGGTATAAATAAGACAGACAATGAATACAACAATGGAAAACATCTTGGTTAGTAGCTATTTACAGGAGGTTTCATATTATATATATATATATATATATATATATAGTGAATTGTATCCTTGCCCCTTTCCTTGCTCTCACTCAAAGTGCATTAGACCTGCTTATTCTGCTCAGTATCAGCTACAATCATAAGTCGCATTATTGAAAAAGGTATCAAACTCCAAAGAGCATCCCGTGTTACCTATCTTGCCCATATATGTCCCTTTGCCATTTTTCAGAGTTCACATATTTTCATCCATCAGTCATCACATTATTTTCTTACGAACAAGCACTTGCATTCTTCCATCTTACGTCATGTCTCTGAGTAAACCCATATTTTAGAAAGGCAATGTACACCTACAGTATAATTGTGCACATGGGGTTTCCAACGTATTCATTTCAGTCAGGTGTAATGGTCCCATTTAGGTACATATTTCAAGGAAACTTCCACGATATCTTCTGCAACATCATTTGAGACAAATGATCACAGTTTGTAATAATTAAATCTAATAGTGAGTGTGCTTTAGGAATTAATTAGGTGTGGGCTCAATTGTTTCCCAACTTCAAAGGATCATCAGATTACAAACTTTTACAATTCACATCTCTCAATTCTGCCGTTCAAATGCTTGAAAAATACACACAGTATAGAACAGTAACAGGAGGACATTGAATATGAAACATTAACACATTTACATACATATCTATATATCAGTGAGTTCTAATGCAAAATGTTACGCATACATTGAGGGTGAAAATCTAATCAGACCAGAAGCCCTTCACTTTCTGATGGTGGGGATGCAAGTGATGGGAGATACCAGGCTAAAGCTTATCACTGTGTGATGAAAGAATTGGAGAAAGCATCATATTCAGACACTCAATTGTGTCAAGCAATCTCAAACTATACATTGTTTTACTTTACTGAGCTAAAATCTACTTAAATCTAATAAACACAATCTGTGTTGGCAGTGATAAAGTTGTATTGATGCATCTCTCAGTACACACATCAGAAGTCTCCGCCTGGATAGTTAATGCTTTCTGGTTTTGCACAGCATGAATTCTGAGTGTGTACAAGGACCAAAGCAGACAATATGCAAATGACCACTGATTTAACAAGATCACACACAGTAAGCTCTGCCGTGGTCAGACCTTTTATATCCACAGTGTAATTAAAACAGACAGAATAAATGGAGAGAAAGCTTATATCAACTCAGAGCTGGCTATCTTTTACTTAAGCAAAACTTTTCCAACACCACCAGGTACAGCCTTTTAAAACCATGTCAAATTTAGAGACAAACATTTCTGATGGATTCACAGTGGAACTGCTCCAAAAACTAAGTGCTTACAGGAATAGTCTTTATCCACATTAAAACCTGATGGCATCAATAAATGGAGAGCCTCCCTCTGATACCGTAATGATGTAAACAAAGGACAAAGTGATGTTTAGATTACAGTCAGAGCACTGGAATTAAAAGCATCCTGTCTGTTGATCATCTACTCTCTAAACTGGAGTCTCAACTTCCTACATTGCTACGAACATTGATTATATTTAAATAAATACCTAACTAAAGACTGATGAATATTTGCATTTTACGTAAATTCAGACTACAACATGCAAGCCTGTTTACCACAAAGTACATGATCACACAAATGGTCGGGACCAGGTTCGAAAGACTTCCCGCCAGTGAATTATTGTAAGAAAGTACATGGAATAGCTGTTGTCTGGAGAGGGCAGACTGGTGGAATAACATCAATCAAGGCTTATGGTATGGAAATGAAGTAATCAGACAACTGTTTGCCATCTACAGATAGAAATATCCAACAGGTTATTCAAAGCATTACGATTATGTGGAGTCAGAAGCAGCACTATTCTTGCACAGTGGTGACTGAGGATATAATCATGTACCTTTACAGCCGGTTAAACACAGTCGTCCACGTAAAAGCTACTTTATCTATAACTCTGCTCTATGAAAGACAGACTTACACAGTGCAATTAAGAACATTAGAAATGAATATGCATTGTGTTTTGAATCTGCAAATACTTTTCAGTTTAAATGTAACCTTTAGAAAATAATTACTGTGAAAATAAGATCTGATTTACAACGATCAACCTGAAGAAGAGAAAAGGTCTGCAAGTAATCTGAGGTAAGTTTTACCTGGCAAACATTGCTACTACATGTATTGTCCTTGGTGGGACAGCAAACCTGCTCAAGGGGTTCATTGTTATCCCTAGTACAGAATTCTTTATAAATATAGCCTTTATGATTTGATGAAATATGTATGATGCCATTATAATTAAGTGATTTTTAATTGTGTTTCAACTTTGGTTAGCCCCCTGCTTTTTTAATTTTGGCAAAACCAAAACATTGTTTTAGATTCATTTAGCAAAAGAATGGATGTTGAATGGTTTATGAGTACAGTATGTCCCTGGATTGAAAGCTTCCAGGTATTTGGATACTAATTCCCAGTGAAGGCCTTATTTTATAATGGAAGCTTGATGATAACCATTGAAGGCATTTAGTCTAATACCAACATCATGGCTTAAAATAAGGCATTTTTCAATTGCATGACAGTGGGAAATTAGACAACTTTTTTTTAACAAAATGCCACATATATCTGCCTGTCAACTCAATAAGTCAGTGTGTGCGTGTATAGGTCTCTCCCATCCTGCAGGAGACATTCAGTATGAGTATGCTACTAGGTTTGCTTGGCATCCATATTAGCCAAGATGTGATGCTCTCCGCTTCCCATCCAGCCAATATTTTTGCACGCATGCAAAACAAATGGATAATTTAAACATCTCCGTGCCACCAAACCCTTTTACAGCATCCCTTGAAATGACCCGTGATGCCTGAAGTCAGCATTGTGTGCACGTTTTCCGTGGCACGTGTTTCTACATTACATAACGTGACATAGCACCCCAAATGGCACCAAACTGTACAGAGCCCTGACAAAAAGGCAAATAAACTAACAGAATCCCTTCCCGGGCACCGAGTCTTCACCAATCAATCTGTTACCACAGCGAGACAAAGAGCCTGTTTGAATCATTGTTGGAAATGGTTGTCAGTATCACAGCATTGTGTAGCTGGCAATGGCGGGGGAAAGAAAGAAAGAAAGAAAGAAAGAAAGAAAGAAAGAAAGAAAGAAAGAAAGAAAGAAAGAAAAATAATCCTTAACAAGCAACAGTCATACTTAAGGTACCCGGGGATCAGTTACGCACAAATTACGCACGCAGTGTGTCACTGCAGACAAAGCTCAGATAAAGTGAATCCATCCATTCTCCCATTCCCGCGGTGGGGACATCTTAAACCGGTGACGCCGCACTTTGTAGTTGTTTCCATTATTGTTGTCCCAGAACTCTTGCCCGCCGACACAGTATTTAATTGCAAACTGAAATGTGCTTCCGTTGTCGACGTAAGTCGGCATGACTATCTTGAAAGAGAACCTATCAGTGTCACCGTCGCTTGAGTTAGGAACATAGGACGCCAGGCTGTCCATACATGTAATCCAATTGTTTAAAGAATAACGCAAAGAGACGCTCTTTTCGAAAGCCAGATTCAACACGCGCACAAACCCGGAGAGGCTGAATTCATCTACCTCAACGGACTCTAACATGACTTTCACCTCCCTCACTTTCTGCTCAAAGCCAGGTAGTGTGCCTGGGTTGGTGAACTCCAACTCCATGAACATAGACTGCCCAGGAACACGGGGAAACTTTGCGTTCAGATGATTAAGGTGGACGGGTCCTTTGGTTAGTTTGGCCAATATGCGTTCCGGAACTTGTGGCTCGTCTGTATCGTCAAAGTGCTTCACTGAAATGAGCTCCAGGCCCAGTGAGTCGGCGAACCGGACCTTTTTCTGACTGGATGGACTTCTGCTGCGGGAGATCTCTAACTTTGCTCTCTCTGTGGGTGTGGGAAGCGACTTGCACCTCCGACGCAGATTTGGACTCTGTGAAGGCTTCAGGAAGACCTCTCTGCCCCGTGGTCTCTCTTCCACAACAGGGCTCTCGGTGCTTTCACAAGTACCGTTGATCGTGTCCAAATCATCCCCATCTTCTCGCGGGTTTGCATCTGCAAGACTTCCGAACAACCCGGCTATGCAGCTGTAGTTCCTCGACATGCAACTCTTTGGGGGCAGCATGACCACGATAGGATGCACAGACTCCGCTTCCATAAAACACAGCAGTTCCTGCACTGCAGAGCTGAAGTGGTCGTGATGGGAAAGACCAGCGTCTCGAGCAGTCACGCGTCAGGTGTCACTGCTCCCCCACCCCGCGGATAGGTGCTCCGGCTGCGTCAGAGGTTGACGCTGTGAAGCTCTGGACCAATAAAACGAGCGTTTCCTTCCGCAGCTCGGTCACTTTAAATCCCGCCGTGTGATATATCTCATTATCTGCTACAAAAATAATAATAACAAAAAAAAGAGAATAAGCATATGACTTTCCGCTTAGCAGCGACCATGGCTCGTTTCCAAAATCATGTGATAAACATGCCGTGTCCTCTCACAGCTGACGTGAATTGTATGGAGCAGAGTTTGACGTCTGTATCCGGTATACGTGCAGAACTGAACGTCGCACCTAACCAAAATGGTTTCCTGCTTCACAAGCGGTAACCTTTCTTTTCTGTCCATGGAGGTTACACGGTTAACTTCCCCCTTTTACACTGTGGCATTATGATGACCCCGATAGCCCGCATCAAATAACTAAACACATTTAAATTAATTTTCTTTGATGTATCAAGACAGTTAGGCTTATTCATGACAACCGTTTCCAATCAAAAGTCACTATTTTATTCACTGTGTTCCTTTCTGCTGCGGGAGGGGTGGGGTGTACCGTGTTTACTGCATAAGGTGTAATAATTCATCTGGAGCAGCAGCGCATTCAGCCCTTCCCCTTTTCTCTACGTCACACCTTCCCTGTGCAGCCTCTACGGGTTGCTATGACGACGGCGTTGCAACTTGTCTCTAAAGGCATTTTCCTAATGAACTCTGTCGACCAGAAAGACAGCTCACCACGATAGGTAGCAGCAGTTGTTTGTGAATGGTGTTTTTTTCTGATATGGGAATAGGAATTCAAAGTCATTTAAAATGCTACAGGAGCCCAGATGTCTTCCTTTTAGCGAGTGAAGTCTGGTAACGGCAGTTTGCGAGGTTTCTATCAAAACAAGTGTGTGGAACTTGACTTAGAGAACTCAACAATATGCCGGCTATCTTTTACAGGTTATTTTTGTATATTCTGTTTGTTTTCCCTCTAGATATCACCATGAAGCACATGAGCTAACTACACAATGGCGACCTTAAAAGAAGTGGATCACACAACTGTGAATGAAACAGACAGTAGTCTTCCAACACAGGAGGACGCAGTTGGGGATCAGACAAAAGAAAGGAGACATGTCGAATCACTTCTAGATATTAGTGAGGAGGACTTCCTGAAAGAACAGGAGCCATATGAGTATCATTGTTACTCTGGTTGGGAAGAAGCTGTAAGTGAATGAATATCTTCTTACTGCAAACCTTTTCTTTGTTTTACTGCCTGCCTTTATCTGATTGGTGTACTGTTGTGCCAACAACACACGTTGATTATGTGTCTTCTATCACAGTTTGGAGTGAGTGGCAACATGATTTTCTAATGAGAAGAACAAATGTATAAAATAGTACCCGCTTCAATTTCTTATTGATTATATTCCTACATGTTGGTATAACCCTTATATGTATAGTAACCCTAGGGTATATTTTTGTGATATTGGTATCATAATAACTCCGTCACAGTCTACATCCTTAATAATATAGTTAGTTTAAACCATATTTTGCTATGTTTACTCCTTGCTTTCACGCTAATCTGGAATTCCTGACCCCCTAAAATGGAGACATTTGGAAACACCGCTAACCTCATTTAAGTTTGAAAACTCTGGGGTTGCTTTGTAGTCTAGACTGACTGAAACAGAGATCTTAGGAAACGTGAGGTGGGCTTCCATACCTTTTGGTAACAGTTCCACCTTGTTGTCGATCCAAGCAAATAAATCCCTGGTCCTACTTTTCGCTATAGTTCTTTCTCCAAAGGATTTTCTGTATTTTCAATTTATACATGGATTATTTTCAACAATCTGTTTACGGTTTACACCGGCATGTACATGCCCGGTGGATGCGAATGGTCATGTGATATGCGTTTTCAGACTTGTTAGGTTAATAAGTCTCACGTTGCCAGACCTGTCTCCACAGCGCTGTGGAATAAGGATGGTTACACCACGACTTTATATGGACCATGGCCCTTCATTAGCATTTGCGCTCTACGATTAGCCATGCGTCCATGCAAGTTACCCTTGAAATGTACTTCCAGTGATCCAGACTAGGTCAATATGGACGGCGATCATTACTGACAGAGCCTTAACGCTAGTGTGAACGAAGACCGTTATTGTTTCAAAACGCCGTTCAAAAAAAGTAAACGTATTAGTGTGGAACATAGCGTCACATACCAAAATTATCATAATTTCCACCACCTAACTTGACGGATTTTTAGTTTATGTGTTGTTTTCACATTTAACATTATATTCAATTTAAAAACAGGTTCATGGTTGGGCCAGAGTTGCTCCACTGAGCTGCATCCTTTTGACTCAGAAGAGGGACAGGAAACCAATGCATAAAGAGGCTGACAACCCATCCCCCTTGTGTGGTGACCCAACAAACCTTGATGGAAACAGCTCAGCCAGCATAGGACAGCACTGCTGTGAGTCTCTTGTGGGCCCACCTAACAGCTTAAAGAAATCCATGCAATTAAACCAGCACACGGGATTCTGGGGTAACACTGGTGTAGCAGCGCGACCAAAAGACACCTCAGAAGGGCCTGTCTTCAATGCTATGCAGAAAACCACATCAAATCTCCTTAAAGGAAAGATAGGGGAGGAAGGGATGCTCCGAGAGACCCCTTTGCAGCCTCATTATCTCCCTTCAAAATACTCAGAAAACAGGCCCACTAAGCCAGAGAAACACAGGCACAGGCCTAATGATACATTGGTTCCCATTAGAAACTTCACATTTTTCCCACCAATTAAATCACCACACCTGGGTCCTCAAAAAGTCATCCAGCTCTGCAGTGGCAAGCTGGCCCCGGAAGGAGAACCCATAGAGGAGAAGGATTTCATGTTTGAGAAGAAGAGCGGGACAAGAGGAAGAAGAGTGGAGCCTATTACTAACCCAGAGCTCCCCATGTACTCTACAGCTTTGACCTCCAAGTACCAGGCGTGTCAGCATAACCTCCACTTGTTCTCTGCTGTGCGTGTTTCTATCCCCAAGAGGTATCAAGTACCGATGTCTTCCAAATCTGACACGCTGCACCGCTACTCAATGGGCAGGAGCCTCACACAGGCCGTCCACTCCAACACTGCAGCAGGTGCACAAGACCATGTGCACCCCAGCAAGACTGTGTGTATGTAGTATGCTAGTATCATCTTAAACTCTCAGGTTTTACCAAGTAAAAACGTGTTTCATCTTATTTTGTATTGGGCATGTCTAAGCCTTCCCAACATCAAACAGTGTTTCCATCAAAATAGTTAGTTTATAGAATAAATCAAGGTATGTCATATAAAAGTAACTCATTGTAGAGTTAATTCATTTAGTTGAGTGTTCACTCAGTTCAGTCTGGCATAACATTTCAGAACATACAATAGCATTTAGGGGAACAGTGCACTGAGGCTCTTTATGCCATGAGCCTTTATTTTGTTCTGACCAGTTCCCACAAGTGCTTTTTCAGCTGTTCTAGTTACCTAGCAACGGTGCAACTACCTCATAAGAAGCATAGCAGTGCGCCTGCCTCACACATATTACTATGTAAACCAGAGCCACAAGCTACAACTCGGATAGAACTCAAGTGTTGCACTGTAGCCTGTGACTATACGTGATGATGATATAAACCGTTGCCAAACTGCATATGATCTGTCAAAATTATTTATATGCAACTTTAGTTTTCTATGAGTCAGTGATGTAAGTTAGTGCACTATATCAGTGCAGCCTTATGCTGAGATCCGTAATTCCTCTGTGTGTTGTGTTGGTCTCTAAAGGCCAACATTATTTACAACTGGGATGATCTTGTTACTTTGCTTTATCATGATATCTTTGTCATTTAGCTGCCATGTAAAATAAATAAAAAATCCACTTACTGGGATTGTTAATCAAAAGAGCTGCAGCAGTAACCTAATTAAACAACTAGTGTTGTACATAAATGTGCATGTCAAATTAAATGGTGACTTTTAACCAATTTGTAAAGAGTTGCTAAATCCAGCACAAGCCAGAATTCAGCATGTCTATACTGGGTAAGCTGTAACAGTATCAAGGCAAAAGACACACACAGTTTTATGTTGTTCTATGATTAAAAAAAAAAAAAAAAAGTACAATTAAAGTAAATTCACAACCCAATCTTCTTTAATTCACCTAGTACAGGGGAACAAATTGTATTTCACATTGAAGAACCAATACATCGGTTTCATTCATTCCACTATGGTGAACAGAATTGTATTGAAGGTGCAAGCCGACGGAGTTTTTGTACTTTTCGGACTCTGATTGTGCTTACACACACACACACACAAACACACACTCCTGCTCTTTCTTTTAGTTTGTATTGGTTGAGTGCAAAGTTTTTTTTCTTCCAATTTTGTTTTTATAATAAAGTGACAAGGAGCACAATATACACATTCCAGCAGTTTATTAAGAACATCTCGTAGTGTAGCTTCAACAATTAATCAAGGCAACCATTAACTCTACACATACAGGCAACCGGAACTCAAATTCTGCTAAAACAAATATTTTGTGCTGGGAAAATATCTGCATGCATTCCCTAGAGAGAGAAAATAAAGCACTGTAACTGACGCTTGAGGCTGACAAGGCTTCCACACATAGTTCTGTTTAAAGCAAGGCGTTTCATTATACTGCTGCACTGGAATTCAAGAACCACAAACTAAAAGTACTGATCTCAATACAAGACATTTTGAAGTTTACAGTCAAAATCTTTGTAGACACACGGACATTTTGGAAATGGTGCAAAAGAAATAGAGCATGTTATCAGTGGGCACACTGTCATGTTCTGTACATATATAAACTGTAACAACATGAACCACCCTGTCAATAAAATAGAGAGACGGCATCAAACTAATTCTCTTTTCTCTTGCTTATTTTTCATGTGACGGAACATAAATCTTTCCATAGAAACTATGGAGAACGATTAGGGTCATTTCACTATTTCATGCAAACCGATGAATAAACATGCAAAGACTGAAAGGATCATGACACTTTTTTTTCAGTGCTTGCTCATTTTTCAAAACAAATTTCAGTGTAATTCTGAGAAATAATTATTTTAAAGCAGTAAAGTGTAACAGAACTAAAATGGCAATACTTGGGTTGAGGCACCAATGTAACAAAATGAACAAATAATCAAGGCCTATAGTTCAGGGTCACTAAGTGCAGCACAGCCTGCGTGTGGTGCCTGTGCTTCATGAGCTAACTCAGTGCACCAGTCAAACAAAATCAAAACATTAGATTTAGTTGCTTGGAGAAGAGATAGAAAATGAACCTACTGCGTCCGATTGTTAAGGGCAAAATCGGAAAAAAATTCAACAGGACTCCTTTCATTCCAAACCGGTGGTGAACACGTACAATAGCTCTGTGCTAATCCACTACGTGTTGCTGCCCAGTATAATTACTGGATGACTTCATCAGAGTACTGCTACTCCATACACTTACACCCAGCTAATTAATAACTCAAAGACAAGGATAGCCTAGTCTGCTTACTGACTTGAACTCACTGCTTAGAACTTAAAACTTCATAATCACATTTCAATGCAAAGTGTGCAACAACTGATAGTCCAAACAATTCATTTGTACATGTGCCACATCTGTAACGGGTTTGAGCGATGCCTTGTTTGCGGTTGAGGCTTTACGGGGTTTTATTTTTGGGTAACATGAAGTTTGCGGGATGTCATTCAGAGTTTATAGTCTTGCTGCCGCTGACAAGGCAACGTCGACGAGGCAGCCATTAGACGCACAAGCAGAGAAGAGATAGGTTATATTTCTGTGCTGCTGACCCAATGAAGGCTTCATGCAATTTTCCAAACATGTACTGTATGTAAACTAAACGCACAATGTTCTTTGCTGTACAGCTGAGATGAAACTGTTTTCATGCAGTATATCTGCCAAACAACAACAATTTTATAAACCTTTTCTCGACAGCCAAGCACATTTAAAGATGTCATCCCTTTTAAGTGCAGGGCTAACATAAAAATACATTAAATGTTTAGTCACTTTTAAACTGATAGTAAGACCAAACAGTGAAAACCAGTCACAGTGGTTGTACACAAAAACAAAGAAGTAAAGTGGCATTTCAGACAAGACATACAATGTTACTTTATGTGCAAATAAATATGTAAACGGTCACGAGAGCTGATAAATCAAGCCCGCTGAGCTAATAAAGTGCAAAAGAGATGGTCAGGATATTTACCTGGACATATACAGGGTATATACCAAGAAATTTTCGCAGACTTCTCACTGCCAAGACTGTGGTCCGCTGGAGGACAACACAGACCGATTCCTTTTACAGGAACTGGCAGCCATTTTAAAACCTGTACTGCAAAAGCTTAGGCAGCTTCACCAAGGGGGCTTCAGCTGTTGGGTTTCTCAGAGTGCTGAAAGAGAGCACAGAGCTCCTCACATGTCTGGGTTTCCACAGAGCTGAAATGAGACTCCATATTCCACGCCATGTCTGCCGACAAGAAGTCATCCATGACAGTTTGTGTTTCATTACTCGTTAGGAAGAGGTGTCCCAGGCCTTCTGCCTGTCTGGTCACAGTCTGGGTCTCTGTGCTGTTCAGCAGCCTTGCATGCTCACCCTGACTCACAGGAGTCGGAGCAGAGAGACCTGTGGCAAATGAAGGGAGATCTGTCTGCGTTTCTGTATCTGAAGACTCGGTGCTCATGGAAAAGCTTGAGTGTCGCAGGATGCTGCTCAGGGGCATGTGGCTTCCGGCGTTCAGCAGAAAATTGAGGTCAGTCTGAGTTTGAGTATCAAATAGCTCCAGGTCGCTGGTTTGCATGCGACTTGGTCCCTCGCTTTGGTCCAGTTCATCCATCAGGAGGAAGTCTGTCTGGGTCTGGATGTCCAGAGACTCCAGCGGCGTGTCGCCACCCAGTCCTCCCAGCTCACTTTCCTCTGTCTGCGTCTGAATGTGCACAGCGTTGAGAAACTCTTCGAAGTCAAAGTCAATGCCATTGTGTTGCTCCTGAACAGCTCCCAGACCTGAGCCGCAGCCTGGAGAGGTCTCTGTGAGCACCTGGTGGCCTGACATGCTGTCAGACAGAATATTTTCTAAGTCATTTAACAGGGTCATGGTTTGGGTCTGGTTATCTGCCATGCTGTTTGAATTGAGCTCATCTGTCTGCACCGCAAAACACATACCACCGGCTGACTTTGAGTCCTCATACATACTGCTCCCGGCAGCAGTGAGGGTCTCATCTATCTCCAGAGCGGTCTGAGTGGAGACACTGAGGGAGTCACTGCCGAATAGGTCAGAGCACATGATAGCTTGGTCCTGAGCCTTCTCCTCCAATTGTGGCACGGCAAAATGGGTCTGTGTCTGCCTGGTTTTGTACGGGGGCACAGATGAGGTGGCACAAGGAATTTGACTCGTGCCTGTCTGAGCACCAATAGAGGATGTGGCTCTGGTCCGGGAGGGGAATGTCTGGGTTTCAACACTGACTGGCAGGAGGACTTGGGCACTCACGCTGATGTCTGTTTGGGAGCAGGACGACACTGAGGACTCACCCACAGAGCACGATCCCATCCCCTCCCCAACCCCCACTCCTGTAAGCATTGTTGACAAGTAGGATTTGTCCGTCTGAATGTTGGTGGAGGTGCTTCTTCCCCGTTGTCCTGCCAGGCTGGGTGAATCATCTGTGCTTGCAGTGTCGAGACTAACCTGCACCCCAATGCTAATGGGGCCCAGGCTAGAGCGGGAAGTAGGCATGCCATCCTTGAAACACAAACTCTTAGCATCAAATTGGGGTACCACAGCTCCCATGCCTTGTGGCAGGAGGTGCAGGGTGCGGACGGAGCCTTGACTGTCTACTGCCAGCACTACAGACCTCAGAGCCCCGCTTTCTGTGGATGGAAGAAGGACTGGAAGGTGGGCCAGCTGCATCACAGGAACACTGACCAAAGCCATCTTGGGCTTTGGTAGAAGCAACTTCTGGAGGACCTTGCAGGGGTTGGAGTTCTGATTCAATGAGTCTGGGATGTGAACAATTGTATCAGAAGGGAGAGCAGTCTCTGTCAGCTCTTTACTAGCAGGCATGATCGGACAGGTTGGCTCATTGGCCCTAACCTTTTCAGAACCACTCAACAGTTTCTCCATCTTTCTCTTTTTTACTGGCGGAATTCTGTAAAAACAAAAAAAAGAGAGGAACAGATACGGAGAAAGCCAAATTAATCTTTAGCCAGACCTAAAGCAAAGTTTTTATACATATGACTCTGGGCTATGGCGGTACGTGCCTGTGTTCTGTAGGAATCTCGTGACCCGTGCGGTAGATATGCGAGAGTAGAGCAGCCCTACTAGCATAGGGGCAGCCACACGTACAGTGGTAGGTCTTCCCACAGTCCTCTATGTGCCTCTTCAGGTCCCACTCGGTGCTGTAGCCATTGTTACACTTAAAGCACTTGTGTTTTTTCTCTGCATGCATCTTCATGAAGTGCTACAATGAAAAAGATCAAACAGCAAATAATATGTGTTACAATTGGTCTCAGCATTGCAGGAGGGTTTTAAAGATCTAAGGAGGATTTTATTTAGTACAACTAAGCTTTTAAATAATCCAAACAGTATCTAGTATTGATCCACACATTGAAGTAGAAAGGTATTCAGGATTTAAATGTAGATATAAATAAACTATAAAATATAGAATTGATTTTTTTCATATTTTTTTTTTACATATTTGTTGCTGAGTAATACATTAGGAGATATTCCGTAGAGCTGCAAAATAATAATTTTACTCAATTGATGTAATAGATAGGGCTACAGATGATTGGATGAAAGGCTTACTTGTTTAACCAGGGAGAACTGGGAAAAAGGTCTGTGAGGCCCTCTGGGACATCCTTCAACTGGACAGCAGTAAAGCTTCTGAGGGCCTTTCATGTCTTTTCTGACCGTAGGATTGACAATACCATCCTGAGGGTAACAATGTCAGCAAAGGACAGAGAAAAGATAAAGCAGAGGAGTATTTGCATTTTGGATGTTTATCTCAGACCGTTACTCAGCATGGCTTACAGCGAGTGTTGTGACGAATACCGTGAATTCCTTAAACCCCATAAATACATGCAATCAACAGAAAGACCTGTAGTGTTCTCATGTCATTTTAAGAGATTGAGCAAAGGTTTAAGTTAGCAATCTACGATTATAGCTAGTTTTACTTGACCATCACTAATTCTTACAGTAACTGCTGTAAAAGGTACTCAATGTCACCTGCGCTGTACACTGTAAACTAGAAAAAGGTTGTCTTTTTATACCAATTTGTATTCATATTTCAAAGGCAGCATTGTGACTGCAGGAAATAAAGTGATGGTAGTAGGTAAGTGTAGCTAGATATGATATGTGCATTCCAAACCTAACCTTAATCAAGAAACCACACTGACGTGTGTACAGTAGGCTCTGCTTTGTTCAACTGAAAGAAAGAAACAAATGAGATTGGCAGTATTTAACCGTTTGCTGTACCACTGCTTCTGTTTTAGTCCCAAATGTAGACGTGCTAAAGCAGACGTCAGCTGAAAACAGCCCCTACACTGAATGTATTTAGCCTGGGGGAAACAGAAAAATACCATCACAGTCCATAGCAGTCATTAATACTGCCGCCTTCCAGTGGTCAAGGTCACCTCCATCCGCCGCAACACTGGAGGGAGCAGAACAGCTTCCTCCGCTTCATCATGACGAGATAACATTAACAGACACGTTGCTAACAATGAATTTTTTTGCAAGTGGCTTGAGCTACATCGTGTGTTCGTGGGCTTACGTCTGAGTCATGTCAATACTTTGTTAGTCAGAAGTCAGAAGCTGGCTGTGGACAAATAAGGGAGCACGTCTTTGCTACACCAGGGTCACTCCACAGCCCGAGTAAAATAGCCTAACTCGGCTTCTCCTCGCTGCAGAGGTCAACGATATGGATAGAAAGACAGCTTAAAGCCAAGCCAAAAATAGTCACATTAAACTTATGAAAGGAGTCTGACATGGGTTGAGTAAACACATTCAAATGAAATATATCTGTCTTCACAACCAAAGAAGAAACAGGTAGTGAGTGATCAGCAAGTACATTACTTATGTGCAATGATGCAGTAGAGGTACAGCGTTGTTAAAGAGGACGTATAAAAACAGGCATGATGCCCAACTTCATGCCTCAAAATAACATGCTCCTCGTTTTTTCTCTCTTCACACCCAATAAAAACAAACAATATGAATAAGTGTGGCGGAGCAATCAAAAGGACTGAAATCTGCCGTTAATCTTAGTGACTGACAAGTCTTTTTAAGTACATGGATTCACCTGTAATATTAAGTAATTGGAGATAAAAAAGGCCTATTTAAATTATAACTGACTACGTAACCAACTCAAACTTTCAAATATACCTGGTTGTAGTTTACCTAAAATGTGTGTGGTAGAACCACTGATTGGGCCTTTAAACACTAGCTGCGCCACATTAACTTACTTCTAACCTAATTCAAAATCTCACATTCATCTATTTCAAACAAAGACCTTAGTCTATTGCAGGACAAAAGTCAGCCTTTCCCAGCAAAGGACTTCATTCATTGAGGGGAAATAGTGAATTACTGCCTCCCACGAACAGCCCAGTCCCCTCCAGTGAGGACATAAGAACCAGGATCAACAGTAGACTTTGGTCCAAATGCTAATGACTGTCTCCACTTTGCTGACTGTTTAGTATGAGTAGTACTTAGATTAGACTCAGACCTCAGAGATCATGTTTGTTGTAGTATAAAAAATGTGAAGAAACCATTACCATTGCCTGGCCTTAAATGATAAACAGATTCCATTCGCACACTAGCACGGTCAAATCAGAATCAGATGCTTCACAAATTCCTTTCGCCCAACTACAAAACCGTCCACTAACGGTAGTTGAAATCTAGCTGAGGGTGTTGGTAAAGCTGTATTGAAAAGTTAAGTTAACGTTAAGCAACAAACATCACGCGTGATCCAAATCATGAACGTTAAATGGTAACATAATAACAAGTATAACGTTGTTGCTAACGTTAGTTACAATGTAGCTAGCTCGCTAACAGCAAACGTTGTTACTAAATAAATTACGTCACGTATGTTCACTCACAAAAACAAAGCGGACTTTTGCCTTGCGTCGTGTTTGCTAAGCATTCCTAACAGTTACTGTGTGTTACGTTGGCTCAAACCAAGTTGTTGGATGGATGACATGAGTTTTCCAGTTTCATGACAGCGGTTTCACGTTAATGAGTTAGCTAACTAGCCAAGTTAGCATTGCAGTTAAGTGAACGCCTAGCTAAAGCATATAAACCGGTTAAGTGGACGTTTACCTTTATTCTGTGTGACTTAACAAGATGCATGTTTAATGCAGGTGTGTTGGGGAGAATCTTCCCACATCCTTCCACGGTGCAGAGGATGTTCGTCCTCACTTCTTTAGTCAGCTCCGTGATGCTGGGTATTATTATTTCCCGTGACTGCGACACAGACTCTTCGTGACATTTCGGATTGTCTGTAGTAGCGTTCTTTCTGTTATTCGCCTTGCTCGTCGCAGAGGCAGCCATGTTTCTATGTGGACAGTATTGTGTTTAGCAGAGAGCCCCACGAGCCCAGCAGCAGCAGTGAATGAACGGTGGCAGTCATTCCTCAGCTTTGCCTGAAAGGCTTCTTCGCTACCTTTCACTGAGACTTAGAGACAAAGTCCCTCCCCTTCCGGTGGACAGCAAATCGTTTTTTAAGAATACATTCACCGCGTTAACACGATGGCTGTATCATAGACATAAATATATATATATAATATTATGTCTATGGGCTGTATGGTCAACCACAACCCCCTGTAGTCCTAATTTACATCCATATGTAGTGCATTGCAACTATGGCAACTAAAAAGGGTATTCTTATTACTAAAGTAAATATTTAATACATTCATTACAATGTATCTTCTCGTGAAAAAAGTAGATGAAAATAATTTTCATGTAATGCATACTATTAATATTTATATATAGAAAGGACACAGGATTCGAAAATGGGATTCAGCAAGCTCAAGGACAGCAAATTATAAGACTGCCAAAGTATCGCAAATACGGTCGGATGTTCTCCAATTACATGTTTACTTCTAAATACATTCAGTTGGATCCATTGTGCAGTTTACAAACATGTCACTGTTAATTTGGGTAACACTTCTGACTCACCCACCAAACAAGAGCCTGGCACACAGGGTCCGCACCACGTAGGCGTCCACCTGCTGATTGCAGAGTAGAGGGCGTCTGCCTACCACTTAAAAGGATCATCAGCCAGCGCACATGTCTCCACCACATACACATATATTGGTATTGCAAGAGGCAACACTGACCATATATTAAGAGAATCCTAGACATACTCTTTAAATGTATGTGTGGGCATATGAGTGTTGTTTTAAGTGTGACTTGATAAAATGTGAACCTACCCTTTAAATGGTTTGTGCACAGACCATAGAGTTTAAATGAAGCATGAAACAATGACAGTAAATACCAACTTATGAGGAGCAAGTTTACCTCCAGCATACCTTTCACAAGCAAATACTCCACAAGACGTTTTTGGAACGCTACAGCCGATGAAAAATATTGAAAAAAGATGGAATGATGACTAGTGTGTGGGATAAAATAAATACAAGTTACGAACGTAGAGAATATTAAAAATCCTGCTTTTATATTTAATTTGGACATACAAAACGTGTCATGGTATTAACATTCTGCCACTTAAAGGAGAATTCCGGTCAATTTCATCAGATAGCTCTGTTGTCTGTAAATTTGGAGTGCTGTCAGAGAGAAAAACGAAAACAATCAGGGCTGCGTACACCGTGTTGTCCTCCTGCTAGAGTTAGCACCCAACACCTTTTAAACAGGTTTTAAACGTGTTTTTAAACACAGTGAATCTGACTACAGTAGATGTGAAAGAAATGCACGAAAGCTGTGTTAATTCAGCTGTGTTTAGTTCCTGTGTTGATATTAGTGCTTAGGGACCGTCTAAACTACAACACAGAAAAGAGACACAAGCCTATTTTCAAAAATAAGCATATGCTTATTTTTTTAAAAGTAAGTGCTATAGTAAAACTAGCAGGAGACAAGTTATAATTGAGGTAAGTTTGGAGATTCAAACTTATTTAATCATTAAATTGATAGCCTAGATATTTTTTCAGTGTTGTAGTTTGAAGACAGTTTCTAAGCTCCATCTCAACACAGGAACTAAACACAGCTAAATTAGCACAACTTTCATACGTTTCTTTCACATCTACTGTAGTCAGATTCACTGTGTTCACTCGGTAGGAATCACTGCACATGGGTAGGCACTTTTAATGACATTTTGAACATGTTAAGAGGTTAAAAACACGTTTAAAACTTGCCCTGTTTGAGCCTGTTGGGCGCTAACGCTAGCAGGATAACACGGTATAGACAGCACCGATTGTTTTAATTTTTCTCTCTACTGACAGCACTCCAAATTTACAAACAACAGAGCTATGAGTTAAAAATTGACCGGAATTCTCCTTTAAATTCTAACAAAAAATTATGCAATCAGTTATTTACTGCCAATTACTGTCAGATTTAAAAAAGGAAGCACATAAAGGTACATTAGATCGATGATAGTAGAGCTGGGCGATATGGAGAAAATCAAATATCACAATATTTACGTTGATATTGCGGCAACATTGTTGGGTTGATTATTGGTGCTTCACAAAACATTTCCACAATGAGACTTTTGATAAATAATCATCAGTAATGTAGATAAAAGGACCAAGTGGCTCAAGGCAATTAATAGAACAACTAATACAGTCTGGTAAATTCAGAAAATTACATCACTTTACTGTAATGTAGCCTTTAAAACCAGGAAAAGATGACACTGTCAAATCAGAATCCCAAACATTTAAGACAATATCTAGTGTCATATATTGATGTCGATATAATATCAATATATTGCCCAGACCTAGATGATATAATGTTCAAATGGCAAACCATGGGTGGACTACACATGGCAGGCCACACGAGCCTGTCACCCATCAGTTCTGTGGTTGGCGCATTTGTGAGGAGGGACCAGGGCCATTGTCTGTAATAACGAAATAATTCTTTCCTTTCAGGGGGATGGAGGAGAGCAGAGGTGTGACAGGGGTGGAGGCAATTCCTGTAAAATATAAAAATACATTAAAGTAATTGAACTGACTTAAGAAGCAAACAGTAATTAAATTTATGAATTTGTTGACGTGGTTAAAATGAAAAATAATTTAGCAACAGATGGGTAAAAAAAACACTTTAAATGCACTGACCATGACAAATTCATGATATATAATTGTACTGTTTTCACTGAGGTGTAGCAACTCCAACTAAACAGTGAGCTAAACTCTCTCTATTCATGAACATGAAGAAATCTTGAATTCTTTGTATGCATGAATCTGAAAGCATACCGAATTAAATGAATAAAAATTCAACTTAAACACCTGAAGGGCAGAACCATGTTTGTGTGAGTGGGGATACTCCTCTGGTGAGTGAGTGAGTGAGTGAGTGAGTGAGAGAGAGAGAGAGAGAGAGAGAGAGAGAGAGAGAGAGTGTGTGTGTGTGTGCGTGTGTGTGTGCCCCCTTGTGGTCATTTATTGAATCGCCAGGATTATCAAACATTCAAAATACTTTCCTGTTTTTCTGATGTACAATGTCAGTCTAATTTCTTTCTTTAAAACACGTATGGCTGTGGCTTACACATTCCTTATACCTGAAGATGCACAGTGTCTGAGGGACTCCAGGAGGTTGGTGCTTGCAAATTTGACAACGCATCTGAAGGGCTCCTCCCGCTCCGTCATGGTCTTGTTGCTGTGGTCTCTGAATTTTGTCTCCAGCTGAGGAAAGAACACAAAACATAATTCTGATGATTTCAGGACAAACGGATACTGACTTTTTATTTATTTTTTTTAACTTTGAACTAATAGGAGACAAGTTCTGAGAGACAACAAACTTTTTTTCTTTTTCTTTTTTAACTTTGCTTTCTAACTTTCTAAACTGAAAGTCAGTGTTTGAAACAAGCATGCCTCCGGATACCTTGTAAACTGCAGACTGTAGCTGAGGTAACACTCCACCACCAAAGGCCTCACAGGCTGCCTGAAGTCTGTTTGCTGCAGACTCAGCTTGTTCTCTTTCAATGTGTTGGTCTGTAAATGGAGAGCAAGCCAGATACATACATCACAACACAGAACTCTACCAGAAGTACACATAAAGACCACATCAATTCAGCTAACCCCCAGTGTCCACAGGATGCGAATGGGCTCTGTTCCGTCCGACAATACCCACCAGATCCAGATTTGTTGCAGAGCAGCTGCGGCCATGACTGACAGCTGAAATCTCGAGGACCTATGAACAACACTTTGTTTCTATCCAGAGGAATAGAGAGGAAACCACTCTGTGCTGTGTTTTCAAGGTGTAGTACAGGGAATGATATGATCCGCCGTGTGCACAATCTTTTATTTTGAAAATTAACCAAATGTTTTATTTGTTTCTGTGCTCAACTTCCTGTCCTATCTGCCATGTGCTGAATTGTTGCGGAACTTCTGGCAACGACAAAAAAAGAAGCTCTGCGGCTCTGCTCTGGAGGGCTGCGTATCGCCAGAACTGGGACCCAGCTGTTCCGCATCCCGTGGAAATCCACACACTGACTTTAAGGAAACCAAATTACTCTGATGCAGTTTTGGAGCGCATCCCCATCCTGTGGAAAATTGGGGTTAGCGAATAATGTTAAAGTATGTGTGGCATACAAATACCTAAGTAGCTTTGGTTAAATCAAATTATTTGATGAACATACTTGAGACAGTTTGATTATTTTCTGCAAGAGGGACGGGATACCTGGTGGGAAACACCTAGAAACATACAAAAACAAAACAAAAAAATCCAAATCCATCCAAAAATTCAAAAAACATACATCAGTTCAAATCTTTTGTAAACTACGTATAAACAGTTGTGATTTTCATAAGAAAACCCTAATCAAGTGTTATAATAGGTAACACTAAGCTCTGAGTCCCCCTTTGTTCAGTGGCTCCCTAGACAGACTGTGACGTTGTGTGGTAACATTTTTTTGTTTATTAATAATAATAAACAATAGTTTTTATTAATGATCGCCTTTTAAAGCACTCCAGGTCATCTTACAAGAAAAAAAATCTATCAAGTTGTAAACAAAAAAGGTACTTGGCATATTTCTAAAGCAAAAAATAAAATAAAATAAAAATCAGACCAGGAATTGATGTGGACATTTACACAGTGATCAAAGAATATGCCAGTTAAAAAGGGTGTTTTTAGGTGAGTTTTGAAACTTGACAAAGAAAAACAAAAAAATTTAAATTCACAATAGATTTACTGTAACCACTTTAAGAAAACTTCCCTTTAATGGCAACCATGCTTTGCACAGTTAATTGTTAGGATTGGAAACCTTTTGTGTTATTGATATTAAGATAAGTTTACTCAAAAACCAGAAACTCTTTAGTACATGACGGCAAAGTTCAGTGACTGACGGGTCAATTATAAACACTCAAATGCTTATTGCCAATGTTTGATTAAGTGTGATTTATGCTTCTGCGTTAAATCAATGCCATGGCTACGCGCGTACCGTAGACACGTAGGGATACGAAACACACGCCGTGGCCAGACGCGCACCTCTCAAAAAAATTAACTACACATTGCGGAGACGCATTTCGCTCGGCCGTGGCTTGGTTGCCTTTGCCGTTGCCGTGGCTTAGTTGCCTTTCCCCCTCCTCGTTTCCTGGTTCTCCTTCTACATACACAACATGAAATCAAGGAGAGCTACAGATTTCCCACCATGGTAAGAAAGCACAGGGGAGACACTTTTATTTTAGCACTATGAATCTAGAGTTGTTACTCTGCCAGCCCTGCTGTTCTCTTAAAGAGATCGACGCACAAGTATAAACTTCAGGCCACTTACATAGGCTACAGCGAAAGCCCTGCATGGAGCCATTGCAGGACCATAAATCAAACTTGAATGGAGACGACAGGGCATACAGAGCTTTGTTTGGTGTGTGTAGTTAAAAACCACTTACCTGGTGATATTGCCTCATCAGCAGGTCTCTAATGGCAGTGAGTTTCCGTCCACTGAGGTTAGCATCCTTGATAGCTTGATATCTGGTGGACAGAACCAAGGCCTGCAAAGTACATCACTCTCTTAAAAGGGGAAAGGAAAGGCAGAAAACACTGCAACCTGGCAACACCAGTGTAATGGATTGAATATGAAACTCAAGCCTCACCTGGGATAACAGGGGCTTTTGCTTCGAAGTCAGGCTGGTCACAAAGACATACGGGGTTTGAAGATAGTGAACCACATACGTTGGTTTCATGTGGTTGGGCCGAGAGAAGGTGTCCCCCCATGCAACCCGAATCCATACAGCTTCATCTGTGTGCTTCTTTATTTTGACAGACACCTTAAATGCAATGAGAAAAGCAGACTTTTAATATTGGATGTTAAACACAAAGAATCCCATACAACGTATTGCAAAGATACAACTATAAAATGAGTTACATTTGTAACTCGTGTGAGAAGAAAAATCTGGCTTACATGTCTTATGAGCTCTCTGAGGTGGGATTTAAATTGTTCCTTGAACTGAGTCAGCTCTACAGAGTGAGCATCATCTAGAAAACAGAGAAAATGATACTCAAACACGGGCATTACTGGTAAACTCAACTTCATCATAAGCACATAGAGACAAAATCATGAACAGATAACGAATGTGATGTGTGATATGTGACACGACCATACAAAGAGCAAAAATGATGCTTTATAAATGGAAAAACCCAGAAAGAAAGCCTTGATCCCAAAAGCAGCTGTAGTGTATGGTTAGAATGAAACGCTGCAGGCTCTCAGTCCTCCATGGTGAAAGTGTTTAGACATACGTACCTTCAGGGTCCATGAGCTGGAAGGCGTACCACATCCCTTGGCTTGGATTGTCAATGATATCTGAGAGACAATGACACCAAAGGGACACAGGAAGCGTTATTAGAATTTGGCATGGTATTCTAGGTTGTCAAATGAGAACATAATTTTACCTGACTTACATATCATCTCGAGTTCTGTGATGTGTTTAACCGCCAACTCATTTTCCTGTAAAGATAAGAAGCGAGGTTAAAAAGACAAGTAACGTACACTAACGCTAGCTAGCTGGCCAGGTTGTCCATTTTTTTACACTGTTAATTGAACACAACAACTTACATTTCAGGAAAATAGCCTCTTACCTCGCAAATGGCGATTAGTTTTTCCGTTAACGCCCATTTTGACTGAGTAAAATCCATGGACCGCAGCTGGTCGTCAGTCAGACGGCCCCACTTCTCCAGCGTCGTTCTTAGCATTTGAGTTTGTATCCGTCTCAAGAGTCGCTGCAGTAAGCGTTTCGTAGATTCATCCATTATTCTTCGGACAGCAGCTAGGTTAATGATATGTAGCCAAAAAGTTGTATTGGTTCGTTTTTTGACTTAAATTTGTTCCGTCCGTTTGCACCGTCTCTGGCTACAATTCCAAACAAACCGCCTTCCAACGACCACACAGTTCAACCAATAGATATCGCCGGAAACCCGAACGAGTTTCCTTTAGCGCCCTCTGTTGTGTTGGAGTGATAGTACTGTCGCTCCAAATACTACTTTCTTCTACTATAATCCACAATTTTAATAACATCTGCACAGCATAGACTGTATATTAATATTAACGGTCTATGCTGCACAGTATTGGAAGAAGTATTCGTAAAGTATCATGTAAGTAAAAGACATTACAAATGCTTCTTTAGTAAAAGTACAGAAGTCTGTATATGAACTATAAATAAAATGTGGTAAAATATTAAATGCGACATGACCGTTAACTAAAATAATGGTAGGCCTACACACTGTACTGTCACAGCAACAATAGAATCAAAAAGAACAACAGGGCAAGCGTAAAACAAAACACTTTTGAAATGCATCTATAAACTAAAACGGAAGTAAGTTAATAAGAACCATCTTGTATCTCCTGTAAACTTCCGTCATCAAATGTCCCGCCTTTTATTATAAGAACACATGCCATTGGTGTGTTGAGGGGGGGGGGAATCGAATGCCGATTCGCTGGTTCACCGTTCTCACTCAATCCGCGAAAGAGTTACGAAAAGCTTTCATTGTTGTCATAATACACCTATGGACGTATCAGGCAGCGTGTCCTACAGGTACTTGCTGTTCTTGTAGGTTACCCTTGTGTTGGTAAAAGACCAGCATATTTAGTCAAAACTGTAGAGTAGTATCCTGCTTCGTTATTCAACGTGGGGAAAGCGAAACCTAACGTAGTTCTTGCATGGACCTATGCTGTCTCAAACGATAAACGTTAGCTGAGGCCTAGCTAACATTAGCAGTTAGCTAACGTGACATTTTACTGAGGTTTCCTGGGACACTATTCAGATGACACATCTTTCCCACTGGTAAGGGTATCATAGTTGCAGTGCAAAGTGTTATTAAATAGCTTATAATAAGGCAGTAGATAAACATTATGTGTAGTAAGTTGTTCTATTACAATATAATGTCTCGAGCATGATTCAGGATAAATGCAGGTAGTTTGTCACATTGACACATATTCTCCCTCTGTTTGTGTGTGTGTGTGTGTGTTTGTGTACGCGCGCAGGTAAGTGTCCACTGGAAAAACAAACCCCATCATTACCATGACAGCTCAGGAAGGAGAGGGATGGGGAGGCATTAGTATCCTTTAAACATCATGTCCTCTGCATAAACATAGCAATGCTGAGTTGACGTGCCGTGTATTAACTAGCAATGAAACAATTTTCTCAATCGATAAATTATTTAAGCCATTTATCAAGCAAAATGCAAAACATCCACCGGTTCCAGATTTTAAGCAAAACAAGCAATTTGAAGATGTCACATTTGGCTCTGAGAACGTATTATCTATTTTTGGACATTTGACCAGACTGGATTAATTAACAGACTAAATACACAAATCAAGAATAAAAGCAACCATTGGTTGCAGCCTTATTATGTTCAGCATATTCCTCTGTAATGGAAAAGTGCAGTACTGCAGTGCAGAAAGCAAAACTAAGTTTAAAGGCAAATGTATTGCCACTTAATGACATCTCTTCCAGGTATATTTAACAGTAATGGTCAACTCAATGCTCCTCGATCAGTGCTCCTTTTGTTTGTGAATTTTCAGTATGACCGCAGAAGTACAGTAAGCCCTTAACTCAACATGCACCCCGACCTGTCACCTCACCTGCACACGGATGAGTGTAATGAACTGATAACTCTTCTGAGGCAGTGTCACACTGAGGTACATCACTCTCACATATTTGATTGCTGTGTGCTTCATATACACAGAAAACCCACAATGTAAATCTTGTTTCCCGTTACCATCAGCACAATGTCTTGAAGTTCTTTGGCACGTGTAACGATGTGGACCGCGCTATGCGTCACTGCCTGAAGAAAGAGGTCTGTCAGTTATTTTAATGCATTTTGTGATTGAGACGCAACGAGCGCTCTGACAGCATTTTGGTATTATCAGAACTATTGTATGATTATTAAAGCTTTCTTTGTTACCTCACCATTCAACAGAGACTGGAGAAGCGGGAGCGCAGCAAGCAGCACGCACAAGAGATGAAGAAGAGGCTGAAAGAAGGGCCCAAAGAGCAGTTCTAAAGGACATTTTACTGCAGCTTTGCCACTGCAAGTTAAAAGTATGAAGATAATAGGAAATTAAAATGACACTGTGTTACAGGCCTCCCCTGCTGTTCTTATGTCAAGACAGAGGAAGTCTCTTGGCACATTCATCGGAGTGTGTAATATACTAGCAATGACCGAAGTATCATGTGCTGTGTACTATGTATTATTTGGTTTCATTTGAGAGGCAAATTACTTAAATATTGGGATCATATACCAGCAATGATAAGTCAACATGCACAGCTTCCTCCTATATTTGCTGGATGTGAACCCTTTGAACACAGTTTGTATTATCTGCACAGACTTAAACTTGCATTTTAGGTCAGCATAAAACAACAGCATAGGGTACTTTTGGATTAAAGATTGCTGTTGGACATCATCATTTATTTCCCCCTCTGTAGTAGCAGTACTCTACAGCTCCATCAAAGAGATAAGTGTAGCTGGCGGCGGAACTTTTTTATCAAACCGTTATTTAAGTTGGCAGGACACCTCAGAATTATTCTGGTATCAGTTTTATTCATAAAGACAGGGAGAGTCAATTTCAGGGTAATAGAGATGCATGTAAAACAGAACCAAAACAGGCAGACCAATGGCTGGGGTTTACTCTCAATTTGAACATCCACCCATGGCACTCATTGTTGTTTGAATGTTGATTTCAATGGGGAATCATGTTGATTTGTTACAAGTTTGATTGCTTTCAAATAAAGTTAAATTATCAGTTAATTTAATAATCCATGTTTCAATAGTGTGTCGTCATTGCAAAACAAATTAGCCGTCAGTATCTGCAGAAAAGACATGAAAGCATTTACATTTATACTATAGTTGTACAATTTTTTTGTACCCACTCGGTTGTTACTGGGAATTGTTGTAGATCTATAAGTCTCAAGTGGCAATGTTGTTAAGTTCGCCACTCAAATGGCATGTGATTGCCCAGACCTGGGTATTGATCTCAACTGGCATGATGTATGGTCTAACTTTCCAGGAGTATCTCACAATCTAGACCATCAGCACATTCACCAAAATGTCATTAAAGGACATATCCAACCCCCAGTGAAAATGCATCACATGAAAATAATTAACAGCCCTTTATGCACTTTCTGCCCAAGTCACATATCTACACATGTTATGGGAGTGTGTCTCGTTGGTCAGTTCTGGAACCGTTTAGCATTCCAAATTTCCGCCTTGTAAAATGTAACTGTGCCTGTTTCTTGATTCTGAATGACCTGTCAGCCTTTCAGCTCCCTGGGACTCAGAAACGTGCTGTTTGCTGGACTTACAGCTGCAAAGAGGATGATTGCGACCCGTTGGAAAACACCACACGACCTGTCTGTCTTCACGTGGACCCTTTCCTACCTGTAGTGCATCGCTGATTCTGCTACAGCCCGGACCTCACAGCGTCAGGACCTCAGACTTGCGCAGGTGTTTGGTCCCTTGACTTGTACCTGAATTATACTAATTCTTTATCGCTGACCAGAATAACTGCTGAATGGGAATAACATTCTATGTAGCCAAAGCGTTAGATTTAACTTGGTGAACGCTGCAGAAATCCAGATCAAGGTGTAAAGAGAATCCAAGCTCTAAAGTCCAGTTATTAATATTTTAAAGATTTCCACTGCATCTCATGTTTTTCATTCAGCAACGGGAGCTGGTAAAGGTGTAATGTCTCCTAAATGTAATCTCGGGTTACATGTTAACTTGTGATCACCTAGTCTTGCTTTGCCAGACCCTCCTCCAAAGCGCGCTGATGGAGAATCTGGCAACTACACACAGAATTCGGTATAAGGGAAGAAAACTCTGGTTTAATGACATTTTTTAAACCAATTAGAACCGTCATGGGCAGTGCTGAACTCCGCATGGAGCCACTTCAAAATAGTCTTGCGAGTGAAAACTGAAATTGGACAGATAGTCTATCTCGCTGTATCAATTTACCCTGCAGAGATCTGAGGAGCAGTTAACTATAGTCTTCATAAATCCACCAAATTTAAAATTCCATCACAAAGAAAGTGGAAGGAAACGAAAAATACATGCATCCGGGGGAACTTCCTGCAGCACCGCAGTATATATGCCAGTGGCCACCTAACCCCTCTCTTTGACTAAGGATGGTCTCCTCAATCTTTCTTTTGCTTTGTGATTGATTTTGCTGCTGTAACACAGGAATTTCCCATTTTTCTTGGGATCAATAAACATCTATCTATCTATCTATCTATCTATCTACTGGCCCTTGGTCGATGACCTTGCGTTCACATAACTGAAAGTTTATTAATAGTATCATGAAATGACACCTGGACATCTCTGTTTGCTGAGTGAATACCCTAAGATGCTGTTAAGGGCTCAGAATCATTATGCAGTGCTTTTATGCTTGGATTTTCTTCACCTTATTTTTAAGGACTGTTACTTCCTCACAAACATCACAGGAAATAGCGAGTGCCTGCCCTTCCAACAACAGGACTGAGTTAAAAGAAAACAGCACTGAACGATGTGACCAGAAACCGTTTCAGAATTAAGCTCATGTCCGTTATATCTGAAAAGGTTTGCCTTAAATATTGCAATAATGCCAAAAGAGACATTGTGGACATGCTTTTTCTTATCGATACAGTTATTTTAGTAAAAATTTGCTATTTATTTTCTCTGTGTTGAAGTAAGGTTAGGTTAGCTGACTGGGAATTCATATATATCTATCTATCTGTGTATCTATCCATCTATCTAATAGAAAACTACAGAGAAATGTCTAGTGGTTTGAGCAGATGTAAAACAAAGAAACACATTGTGAAAGCACGGTTTCTTTATTTGAAGCAGCTCACTCTACCCATCACAATGTGTGGATCAATCTTTGACTGTGACAGCTATTTAAATTGTACGGCACCCCAAGGTGTGCTGTGAGACAGTGTGGAAAAAAAAAACATGAATAAGGAGACACCATATAGGGAAACATACATGGGACAAAAACATATTATGGTTATAAAAGACAGTCATTTGCAATAAATAAGGTAACAACTTTGAGTAGTTTTTTTTGTGTTATAACTTATTACTTTAACTTTTATTATCAAACCCACTTCAAACTTCATGCTGAGGTGGGAATTTGGATTAAATGCCTAAAGGAGAAACAAATAGTTCAAAACAAGTAATGAAATGCATTTTATATCTCGGGTGACTCTATGAAAAATAGATCCCATGTGTGATTAGGATAGTGTGATTATCGCTCAGTGGAGCAGAGTGATTTGCATTCAGTAGCCACGTTACACAGGTCGATCTCATCTCTCTTTGGGACCCTAAATCCAAGCAAGAATCAGGGATATTAACTGTTTTTTGTTATAACAACACAAGAGGAATATGGTTGAAGAGGTGACTGTAGGGACCTCAAAATCCAACAACTACTTCATTATTTAAGCCTAATGGAACCTTTGGTTACAAAACTGCTTGTTTCTGTAGCTGATTATATATCTGACAAGTTAGGATAAATGCACAGGCACTATTAACACAACTACAAATGTTTTCATGAGCTTAAGTGAAAGTGTGTTGTATTTTCCTTGTAAATTTAAGGAAAGTATTTAATGACTTAAATTCCTTCATCAAACTATTAATAATTCCCTG
Source organism: Etheostoma cragini (assembly GCF_013103735.1). Taxonomy (NCBI): domain Eukaryota; kingdom Metazoa; phylum Chordata; class Actinopteri; order Perciformes; family Percidae; genus Etheostoma; species Etheostoma cragini. Next base: position 21,437,117 of record NC_048407.1, read on the forward strand.
CAATCAAAAAAAAAAAAAAAATTAATGATGGAAGTTTAAACAACCTCACGAAGTATTACTGGAGTCTTACTCTTCAAATTGACAATTCTGAAATTCAAAAAAATTCATTTAATTGATCAGCTGTTGATCTGTACCGGATGTAATACTTTTTTAAGCACAGACCAAATTTCCTCCTTAGCATTGAGTATAAAAAAATGCCTTGTCAATTGATACCCAATTTCAATACCTAAGGAGTAAATCTCATCGGCGTCAGTGAGCCAATAGGTGTGCAGCGTGTTTCTACCAAGATCTTATAAAGCTGCTGATTGGCTGTCTAATGTTACACGTCACAGAGACACACAGGAAAAACTACGTCATGCATGGAGATGGTGCCCACGCAGTAAGAGCTGAAAAATAAATTAAAAGATTTGTGCCAAAATGTGTAATGTTGTAATCCCTTTTTGTTAAAATTGATTTTTTTAAATTGGTATTGAAAAAAGTATTGTTCAGGAACCGTTATCAAACTCACGGTATTGGTATCAGTATCAAAAAATGTTAGAATGATGCCCAGCCCTAATTATCTAAGATGCCTTTTGATAATTTCCAACAAATGACCTTATCCCATGTCAACTGAAAATGTTAACATTCAAGTGAGAATAGTGTTTACATATTTTGGTCTTTGAAATAATGCATGTATAAATGATCTGACCCATTTTGTTCAAAGGTTTTATGGGATATTTTATAAAGGATGATGAAGAGAGTTGGGGTTCTTCTGGAGAAAATAAAACCACATGGCACCGCACATTCAAACAGTTATCTCAAATAAATACAAAAATAAACGGCACCATTTCTAACAATAATTACAATGTTTATACAAAACATATTGTACCTTGAAATACAAGGTATTCAGACAGGCAACACATGTATATATACAGTATATTACATGCCATTAGTCACACAAAACAGTCCACATAATATATCATTCTGTACTGCATGTGTACCACTGCAAAAATTGACAAATATCTTCAGAGATTTACAAAATAATTTTCACAGAACAACATTTTTTTGGTAAAACAAAATAGATCCCCAGGTGTAATATACATCCCAATGTAAAATTTCTTGAAATCTTGGGTCATCACATGCAGATAAGGACAGAGTCGACTCCAGCTACATGACTGTTTGCGTTTCCACAATATAGATCACTGACAATTAGTGTAGTCACAATGTGATTACCACGAGGACTAAGTGATTATAATCTCTTTTGTGTGCTGTGAAATATAAATACACAACTAAGAAATACTGTCAGGTAATGTCAGTATGATGATCACGCGTTTCACACAATGACTTTCTGCATTGATACCTGGAAGCCATGTAATACATATGAACCACCACGTTACTGCATGCACAGCTACTATATGTAGCTCAAACTAATGAATCTGCTGAATCCTTCCATGTGATATGTGCCCCCCCCTTCATTTAATCATGTAAAGTAATGTTGTACTCAAACACAAAGTGCCATTTGACTTAGATAAAATGGACCCATTTGTATGTTTAGTGCCAGCATTCCCATGAGGCTTCCAGTGTTCTCAGTTTCCACATATCTTCCTGATTTGCATTAAATGATTCTATTTGTATTTATACAAGTTTAATGATTCTCTTGCCGTTTTTGTTGTAGGTGAAATCTTTTTTTAAAGCAGATGAATTTTGACAATATAAGGATCATATTAAATGTACTTACGCACTAATCACCTGACGGTCTCATTAGTACACAGGTATTAATCTTAATTTCATGTAATGACGGTGTGATGATGATAATGAATTTACTGGCAAACAAGATGTCTGTTCTGTGTAATCAAGACTTTACAGTTTGAACAATGAATAGCATGATGAAAAAAGAGGTTACATTTCTTTTAAGTGTTTCATGAAGTTTAAAGCAGTCACTGAATGTGATCCACTGACAGGTATGGGCATGTATGAACACTTGTTGCAGGTTTTCTTCTGTCCATACAGAGAGGACGGATTTTGCATTTAAGGAGCATAAACGGTGTCCTCGTGCAAACTCTGATATACACTTCAGTACAATACAATAAGCAAAAGAAAATCCTTATATTCAGAAAGAAAATCTCTTACACACTTGTAATTTTATATATATATATTAAAAAAAAACATATCACCTATTTATAGACATACTCTGATTTCAGACATCCTGATCATTTCATACACACATACATATGTACAGAGACACTCTGTATCTCCCTGAGGAACAACCATCAGTGTGTATTTAAGCAATGCGCATTTGGCCCTTTCCTCTTTGACTCATTGAGAATAAAACATCTAAACAGGTATGGGTCCAATAAATATATGTTGATTAACAGAAGACAAAGATGACCACTTATTGTTGGTAGACATGTAAGCAAACTGTACTCCAGAGAATCCCGTCACTGATGGATCGAAACAAAGACCCTTAATGCAACCTTTCCTTCAATTTGAGATCACACCGTTATCATCCTGGATGTCTCTCTGTAGATAGCCTTTAACCCACATCCATCAGATTTCTGGGTGTTGATCATCACTTCTCATACGCCTTGTTGTGCAGGTAACTGAAGAGGGCCTCTAGTCCTTTGGTTGAACACCACAGCTGCTTCAGCATCCGGCACTCTTTGTCATTCACTTCCTCCAGGAGTGGCATGAGGATACTCCTCACCAGGCATTTGGATTCTTCTAAAACCTTTTTAAAACACGGAAGGGAGGAGGGTTATTTGGTTACATAAAAAAGGCTTTCCCCTGGGTCATCTAGATCAGAACCTACCACTGCATTGCATGATGCCATTTCCTTCACACGCAGCATCACTTCTTGGTTGAATGTGGTTGGCCAGAAGACCTGCGACACCAGACCTCGACTGCATGCTTCTTGTGCTGTAAGTTTTCTTCCACAGAACAGCATCTCATTGGCCTACCATTGGGGACAGAAAGCGTGGGAATTACCAAGCATTTTCAATACGTCATGCACTCTAAAAATGTTAGATTTGGGTAAACACAGGGTAATTAGTTGTTTATCAGAGAAGTCAAATTAGATCAAGTGAAATTTGCCAGGCGCCTTGATACTGTTGGGACCCACCAGTGCTACACCAAGGATCTGGGGGAAGGTGTAGGAGGAGCATCCAGAGGGGGTGAGGTGGAGGGCTGCACATGGGGTTTGGAACCAGGCCCTCTCACTGGCCCACACCACATCACACAGGGGCAGGATGGATGCCCCTAAGCCCAGAGCAGGTCCGTTTACTGCTGCCACAATGGGTTTCTTGAAGTGGATGAAGGCCAACACAAACTCCCTAAAGGGGTCACAGAACGATCAGTACTAACCCAGTCAAGTCTAATGAATTGATGGATGATTTCTTCTTACCGAACGGCATCTGTGATACGGCTGCTCTCTTTTCTGCGGTCAGTGGACAGACGGCCTATCAGATACGACGGCTCCAGGCCACTGCAGAAAACAGTCCCCACGGAGCTGAGCAATAATAATTTACTGTCATCAGCAGCTGCATTTCCCAAAGCTCGACACACTTCCTTCATGATCTGAAGAGAAATAGGAGGAGCATATTATATTATTAACTCACCTGACACATGAAGAAGAAAAAAAGATACACTTATAGATGTTCAGTCCTTAGAGTAAGGCTTGACATCTACTCAAAATTAATTTGGGAGACAGGCCTAGAAGAAATAATGACAAACTCAGAGAATGCTACAATGCTCATTTCTTTATCTACAATACTTACAGCTTGTGAAAAGTGCATTCACAACAATGCTATTCATCTAGAGAAGGCACCATGGGATTAATATGTTTGCAATTTGAGGACCACAGATTTTCAGGATCTAATTCTATATGTGCTGGTCTAAAAGTTACATATATATTCAGAAATAATCTGGTTTAAATTCTTCTCCTGGTGCTTTTAATCTTCTTGCAAATAAAAATACTAAATGCATTAATAAAGTGACAACATATCCTTTTTAACACATCTACAAACAACAAATTCTTTCAACAAAGTGGAAGGAACGATTATTGTGTCAAGAAATTCATGTTAAAATGGAAGCATACATCAAGGGTAGCCACATTCTTTTGGACCAGCACTAGAAAATCAAATTCACACAACAATTATATAGCACAATCTGGCAGTATCTAAAATGTATGTGGAAAAGCAAGCAGCTGCAACTCAAGATGTCTACATAAAAGACAAGAGGATGGTAGCCTCTCAATTCCTAACTTCAAACACTATTTATTTTCCTTTGTGTTGAGGTCCCTTCTCACCTGGTTGAATCCAGATACATCCGTTTGCTCGGGGTCCTTAGAAGATACCATGATAGCCTTGGTCACTCGTGACGTTCTTTGTGCCAACGTTTCTAACAAACTGTGCCAAGTACGCTTTGGCCCCATTATCTCACATCTTTATCAAGACTTGGAGATTAGCTGAAACATACTGCCATGTAGCTTGTAACTGGAACACTTTTCCCCCTATATGCAATAATATAGCACTCCTGATTGGTGGGAGGCCGATAACCCACAGTGGGAACAAAGGGGAGTTTGTTGTTTAAAACACATCTTTAGCGAGGTTGGCTTGTTACCATTCTCTGACTTGCAGAACATATTAGATCCACCACGTTAATCTTTTTCTTTTACCTCCAGTTAAGGTCGGCAGAGGCCTTTGCCCATTCATCCTATTTGGAAGTTATTTACTATGCAGCCTAAAAAACGTGGTATGGTGTGTAGGCTTTTTCTTAGTTCTGGGTGGTCTTCTGGCCGCTCTGCCCTTCCTATTGAGAGGATCTGGGCACGTGATGGCCCAGGCCTGGGTATTGATCTCGACTGGCATGATGTATGGTCTAACATTCCAGAAGTATCTCACAATCCAGACCATCAGCAGATTCACTACAATTTCATTCATAGGACATATCTCACCCCGTGAAAATGCATCACATGAAAATAATTAACAGCCCTTTATGCACTTTCTGCCCAATTAAAGCACAAGGCACATATCTACACATGTTCTGGGAGTTCGCTCCCGTTGGTCAGTTCTAGAACAGTATTGTATCCAAAATCTCCGCCTTGTTAAATGTGACTGTGCCTGTTACTGTTAAGGTCTTGAATGAATGAATGAATGACCTGTCAGCCTTTCAGCTCTCTGGGACTCAGAAACAAGCTGTGTTTTCTGGACTTACACCTGTTGAGAGAATGATTGCAACCCGTTGGAAGCCACCTCATGACATTTCTATCTGTGCATGGACCCTTGCCTTCTTGTATGTTGTGTACATGGAACTGTTGACGGAATTTGATGAATTTACTGTTTATCAGACCCCAGATGAAACAGATGAGCTTTGCTGGATGGTTTCAAGGTAACAATTGGTAGCTAACATTAGCAGATAAGCCCGTTGACAGCAACGGTATTGTTCTACACTGTCAAGCCTCTTACTCACCAGCACCAGATTGATCACACACAAAATGGATGAGCTACAAATACACATGGAACTGCTGCTTTATGATTTTCAAAAAAGCCTGGCTGAACACATTTATCAATATCAGCTAACAGCTAGCTCTAGCAGCTAACCATACAATCAAGCTACCCACCGGAAAGATCAAGACAGGGTAGGTGAATTAAAACAATGTCTGAGTTGAAAACACATTTTGATGTTACGCAAGGGCCCTGTTCATGTTCAACAGACATATTAATTGCATTGTGTGTCTGTTAAGAAGCACAAAAGCACTCTAAAACTTGCCCCATTAACTGCCGTTTTAGCACAGTGGAAGCTTGTACACATAGCTGCAGTTACTCAGTGTTGCCTGCATCGACTCAGGTACTCACAAAAGTACTTGCATTTCTGTAGCAATCAAGATTAACATAAAAATTGGCCGGAATTCTCCTTTAAAATTAATTTCTCGCTTAGCTCAGACCGCAGCTGAGATGTTTACATAACAACTTGCTGGGCAACCAGTTTCCTTGTCAGCCTGCCTGCTAGCAACAACTGACTTGACTGTATGTTGACAACATACAATTAATATCAGCAGTGCATCATTCAGCATCAACAGACCAGTGGTTGGACTTTGCTTGATGTGATGAAGAAGGTAGCAAGCCTACATTGTCAGACAGCCAACCTGATAAGAAGTTGTCTGGAAGCCCACACTGTCTACAGTACACTCTATTGCGGCATTTTAATTAGATTATAACCCCCTGACCTATATTAACCATTCAACCTCAAAGTTAATTTAATTCACTATGACAAAGCACATAATCTGTCCCCAGAATTAACTATAATGTGTGTGTGGGACTGCAAGTGATGTTTTTCTAGCAAGGTAAATTAAAAAGCCTGCACAGATACAAAAATAGGAAAAAGGCGATGGGCAGATGCTGGTTCCAGTCTGTGCAACAGAGAGGTAGAAGAGAGCAGTCAAAGTGACATTCGTTTGCACTGAGCAGATGCCTCAAGGACATTTGCAGACAAACAAAAGATGGTATCCACAACAAAGAAACTTGCAACAGCAAGCATCTAGAAATGAAATCACCACCTCTAGGAGTGGGTATAAGTCAATCAATCACATTGTATGCCCTTTTTATAGTTCTTCCCAGTTTCCTAGGGCCTTTTGATGTTTATTATATTTTCTGTAGGACCTTTTTGATTTCTCAAAGCAGAAAACACTTGCTTTTATTTGGGGCTATATCCAAACCCACTACCTTGTTCACTGCTCCATATAGAACAGACAGTCTAGAACAGATAGTTTGTTACACAGAACCATCTAAGAAGTGTTTTAAATGAACAATTGCGGCTGCCATTCACACCTAAAACATTCCCGTAGCTGCTACTAACACCTTTATCAGACACTGATTGGTTCGGTAAGCTGGTAGTTCAGACACGAATGCACTACTTATAGCCTGATGGACAAGATGGATTTTTGTGTGATATGTGATCCCCCAATTCTCGAGTTAATAGTAAGGTAAATAGAGTGCCATGGAGATACATAAGCTCAAATAAAATTGCGGACAGGGATTATGGTCACACAGTGAATGGGGAATGATTTAGGACACAGTCGAGGTGTCTCAGAGGCGTTTTTATGGATCCCACTGCAGTTCTAGGTCAAATGCTACTTTGCTCATTCAAATGTCAAAATATAATGTCAAATTCTTGTAGTCAGTGTGTTATTTGATAGTATGATTGTCATAAAACACAGGATGTTAATACCAATAGCACAGTTGCAGCTACTGTGCGTCAAGCCAGAAAGGTGACGGAAAGAGTACCAGTTAACAACTTGGGGGACTTTCTCATTTAAAGGAAGCATTGAGTGTTCGCATGACATATGTTTGGGGATATTTTTTAAGGTTGTCGAAAGCCATTCAGTAGGCAGATCCGCCGACTCTCTTGTTTCTGTAGCTTCAAAGACTGAGCAACAGTGAGGGAGCTATCAGAGCGGTTTGATAAGCCCGCAGCTTACGGGCTTACTGTCACACATGAAAGCACACACAAACACACACACACAGTTTAGGCCACTTCAGTGCCTATAAAGTACAGGCTGCCGTGCATACGGCGCTGTATCAAAGCCAGAACCCCCCCATGGAAGATATAAGACGCATCCTGCCATCTGAGGGGTTGGAAATCCTGTTTATTTATGATGATTTTCTATACAGAGGTGGATAATTGTGACACATGCCATTATCTATGACTAAACTCAATATTATATTAATTGACCTCAAAGGAATCTGTTATCCGTTTCTTTAAAATGTTTTCTAAGTGTCAACTTATAATAGATTAGTTTACAAAAAAAGGTTCATAAATTAACATAACTAGAATTGAGAATGGTTAGAATGCTTTGCTTAATAAGTATATTGGCAAAGTAAATATTGAATATACACCTCAATGACATTGCGTAGGCTAACACTGGTAAGAATCACTATCAGTTAATGCTCAGTAAATGTAAAAACACGGCATGTTAATTGTAAAAATTTTAAAAACATTTATGCATAATTCCAAAAACAATTTGTCACATTGACACATTAAAAACTAACTGCTGGTACAACCACATGGTACTTCATCAATTATCCCTTTATGCAATCAGGTAAAGCAGAGGCTAACAAAATGTCACAATAGTCAGTACACACAGTTCCAAAAGCAAAAAAGATCGGGGAAAGCATATACTGGACTGTAAAAGCAAGTTACCAAATAGTTCCAGGGGACATTTTTAATTGAGCAGCTTGTTGTTGATTGGAATGTGCAAATGAGCAACCAACTGCAGGCTGGTACTTTCCTGCAGGCAGCCAACTCTACAAGTGGATTCTCACAACGCAAGCAGCTGCAGTATCAGAGCAGAGAGCAAGTAAACCACATTCAGTGTTGTAGACGTCCCACCATTATTAAGATGTCATTTTCAAACCTCATGTAAAGCGCCACATTGTGACAGTGGCAATCATAAACACTCCAAAACAGGTACAGTATAGTGTTAGATCCAATGTTGGAATTATAGGCTTAGATAGAACGCGGATATACATGTCCATCACTGTGACAGATTATAGTAAGTCACAGCACAACTCTTGAATCAAGAATTTATAGTTGGTTCTGGCACTAGATGTTTGATTGACATGGAGCTAGCAGGTGATCGACAAATTGCTGAGGAGACTGTGAGAAAACCTGTGAAAAGCCAGTGAACACAAAAGCGTAAGTGTAAATTATAAATGCCTGTAGAGAAGACTCAGCTGGTTTATAATCATACCTGATCATAAGTGCACCTAAAATTAGAAACATCATGTTTTCAAAGATGTTCACTGCAATGGTAAATCAGCAATTTATGAATAATTTCCTAAAAACTTATTTTTATTGATTTTATCAAGCACAAACATCTGTTTTCAGTTTCAGTCATTCATCATTACATTCTGTCATTGCAAAAATCTAAATTAACCCTTTTATCTTAACAGCTGATTTTGTATAAAAGGATCTGGGTAACATTGAAAAAGTGGAGCAAACAAGTCGCCAAATTGCTTGGGCTTTTTCTTAGCATGTTGAATATCATATCTTGAGTATTAACCAGATGTTAGTTATCAATTTGGCTTCTTGCAACAACACCGGTTTGAACCAAACAATCTCAGGCTTATTAGACAAAACAGAAAATATAGCGTTAATCTTTAGTCATGAGTGTTATTTCTAAGTAAAAAGCAGTGGTATGCTTTAGTTCAACTGACGTTTTGCTGCAATAACTACAGACGGCATAACCCTGAGTTATGCTGTGCGTATCCCTAATTACTCTACTTGTAGCAATCTTGTTTGGCAGGAACTTTCTGTTTCGGTATTCAGGACAGAGTCCAGGAGTTATTTCCTAACCTTTTTTGCTGAGCGTTCATGCTCTTTTTTTAGCAACTCACTGTGTCAGATTCATGCAGCTAAATATATTCACACCTGTCAGCTGTCAAATAAAACAACAGTTTTCTAAAGTTGAATACCTCTCCTGGAACAGATTAAGAGTACCTGAATAGGCCCAGGCCATCTCTACAGCAGTTAATGACGAAACGTTGCACATTTATATTTCACAAACAGAGATCCATGGCAAGTGGGATACAATCAAAAAGTTACATTATTATACATAGGTATTGATACTGCAGGGACCACTGGGACACAGGTGATGCGTTCATTTATGTGACTTATCAAACTGGGCGTCCTGTAAACTTCGGTATACGAACTCTATTACCGTAGTCTATCTAAGATGCACCTGAGCCAGACCTCTAAACTCTGACGTCATCTTATTGAACAGATCCCTCCCCCGCTGCATCTTCTTTCTCTTACTCACCCCCGCTGCAGGAGCAGCAACAACTCTTCTCTCTCGTCACTGGATGGCTCTTTGACCTCCACCATGCAGTCCCACATTGGACTCTTTCTACATTAGCGACGCAAGAGCCTGCCTCGAGTAAAAAAATGTAGCACCAGCCGCTGTGACACAAAGTCTGCCGGCTACAGCAACAGCTAACCATAAAGGAAGCTAACACCAAGGTGCTTACATGTTAAGCCTCAGACCTGCACATTCGGACAAACAACTGCATCCCTCAACATTTGGGTCCAACAACTCTTCACAGCCTGGTCAGCCATTTAACATAGCATGGACTGGTAATGTAATAGGAGTAGCATAATGCACAGTGTACGGGCTAAGCACAGGACTGTCAAAGTTTGTCAATGTATACGTATGCTATTTATTTGGTGTAACGTTATTAATAACAATACTTCGTTAATCCCGCAAGGGGAATTTACAATTTACACTCTGTTGTTATTACACACATTACATACAGGCCTTAATTACATACACATGCACTAAATGGAGAGATGTCAGAGTGAGGGGGCTGCCCATGGAAAGGCGCCCCAAGCAGGTTTTGCGTGTTTGGTGCCTTGCTCAAGAGCACCTTGGCAGTGCCCAGGCGGTGAACTGGCACCTCCACTTTCACTGAACTGTATTGTTGTGATCGTAGTACTCAGAGGCTGAACAAAAACATGCACATTCTTTCACACTCACACACTTCTTCTGTTTCTTTTAGTAAGAAATAATATAGTCTGGATCAATGTTTCCCAAACTTAGGGTCGGGACCCAAAATGGGTCGCAGACCCGTTTTATTGGGTCGCCAATTGGCAGAGTAAAATGAATGTCAATCTTATGTGAATTAGCGTTCTTTTTTTCTACCCTGGTCTGTTCAGCTCAGATGCTTTGTTTTTTTTTCTCTCTCTCTCTTCTCTCATCCTAGGAGGGGATAAGAAAATGAGTTGAGAAAGGAGTGAGACACAGAAAGGAGAATAGAGACCTTTACGGTTTTTGTTTACTTTTATAATGGAATAAATATACTTCATATACATTTAAATTCATGGTTTGTTCCATCTTTTGTCCACAGTTTAAAAATGTAGATGTTACAATGATTCATGGTGTATTTTTGTAAATTTGGGTCCCGGGGAGACACCAAATTTCTCTCTTGAGCTGAAAAAGTTTGGAAACCACTGGTCTGGATCAACGATAGGATAAAGCCTGACATTTGGCATGTGATGTCAGGCCCCTTCTGCTCTCTTTGTTGCCGTTCTCAAAATCCCTAAGCTACGGGAAACAATGACAAACTTTGAGCTAGCGAGCCAAATGCTGAAAATGGCAAGTTCTTTCGGCGAATGACCATACAATTTTACAAAGAATATGTGTATGGCATTTATTCTCTAACTGGGAAGTTTTGAGACCGATTGGAGCGGTTTCCCGTGGACAAAGTAAATTGCATTGCCAGACTTTACTTCACAGCGCTGTGGAGATAGATCTGGCAATGCAAGACTGGATTAGATACTGTTTGTTTTACTTTAAGTTAATCAATTTTGTGAAGAAATGCTTGCTATTGAATTTAGTACAGAGGTAAATCTTGCCAACCTCTAATATGTCAAGAGCTCAAAAATCATTAAACTTTTACTAGTTATTAAAGAGTAGTATATTTTATGGGTAGTATATTTTATGGGACATTAAGTAATTTCCAATTAATTATCATTTTCCTGTTTTAAGGTAAGTGTAAATTAAATCATTATTTTGTCATTTACTTAAATCATTTCTTTTTGATAATTATTAATAACTTTGCCATTTTTAATGCAATTTAAGCTGATGCACCTGCGATGCATTGATCCATGGAGAGAAACACAAAAACATGGGGGACAAATGTACATTCCCAGTCTCACCTCTGGTGTCAGAGCGTTGTTGTCTGTTGTTTGACTGGAGAGCAGAACATGCGTGAAGCCTTCCTCCTTCCTGACTACAATGTCTCGGAATCGACAGCTGGTCTCGTTCTGTCGCACGTTGTACCTGAGCCGCTTGTCGAACACATAGCCTTTCTCCTCAGCCAACTTCCGCTTTACTGAGCTGTGTAGATGCATCTTGCCATTGGCGAGAGGGGAGCCTGACACAGAGGAGGGATGACAAATCCATTCAATGTGTCTTCTCAGACTTGAGTAGTTATTAGACACTTATGACAGAATATATCAATTAAAAAAATTAGGTGTAAAATGTTTTGTATTTCTCAACCTCGGTGGTTGACAACCTAATTTTGTCCATTATAATATCACATGTTGCCATGAACATCTATCTGCATGCATGTTAAAGTTGAACGAGGAGGTTGCTTTGAAAATGTAAAGGCCAACATTTTTACTTTTTACCCACAAAATACTGTATTAAAATTACATGAGAATAAACTAAAAAATAAAATTCTTTATCATTAAAATAATCTTTAAATGGAGTCAGATATTAGTACATGCACACCAAGTGTAGACTGCTGTTTATAGGAATTTTGTTGTTAGCCATTTCTTTGTTAGTTGTCTATCACTGCAGGATTCACTGAATTTGAACTTTTGTTGTTTGCATGAATATTTCCAGCTTGATTACCATACACCGAGCTACGTTTCTTTTCCTGCTTTGCAAAACTTTTGCATTTGATACGTAGTCTTAATTACTTTCCATCGTTATCAGGCTTTTTCCACACAAAGAAACCTTGACTCATGGGAGCGATGCGATCTTTAGGGGACATGAATCCAAAAACTGTAGTTTGACACCCACATTGAAAAGTTTTCTGTGAAAGCTAAATGGATCAAAGAAGAAAGAACCACAATTAAGCAGTGCATGGGTCATTTATCTAAGATTTAGTAATGCATACGTGAGAAATGATGAGAAAAAAAAGTCAGTGGAGAATTGAAACTACTAAAAGTCCTCAATGAGAGCCTGTTTTGACCATGAGTGATTTCAAGATGAATAATGCAGGAAAGCTGTATACCCAACTTGCGCTTAAAAAGTCACTAGTCATAGCAAATTAACAATTCCAGATACTTTTTGCATGTGTCTTTTCCAGACACATTTTGCAATCTAAGATCACATTTTTACTGACCACAACCGCTACCACTGTCATTACTAAACATTGTGCCAAAATATAAACAATGATGTGGCTGTCGTTAGTGGGCTTATTTCCTAGATTCTTTCTAGAAGAATCCAGCGAATTGACGGTACCTTAATATACCATTACGTGATATAGATGATTTAACGTTAACACTCATTTTATAAACAGTATAGCAACAAAACAAGTGCTGAGGGACCATTTTATTTTTATTTGTTTAATTTGCTTGTCATGACGTTGCAAGAGGACGTCCTGTCACTGTTGCAAAACCTCAAAGGGGAGAGAGATTGGATAAATGTTCACCTGAGTTCAGTGGAGCAGTGTAGGCAACTTTATGAAAATAATTTTATAGCACTTTTGAATGTGAAAAATATTATTGTTTTGTGATGGTTAGGGGCCAAAATCCTTATCACGTTTAAAGATTTGGTTAATTGCAAAGCCCTCTATACCAATATGGACCCATTCTGCACGTTCTTTGTATCTCAAGTATAGAACAGTAAAAGTACCCGTGTCTCATAAGAGGACAAAACATTCCTTTAATATGTATTATGGACAGTGACAATGGAAACATAGATATTAATTCTACCGCTTTCATGCTTCCATTGATATTTAAATAAAGTAGAAAACAATTCTAATGTGGATTTTCTGTTAAACAAGTCAAGATAACTTTTTGAAAACGTTTGTAATGATTAACTATGGTGGTGCAGGTCCTGGACTGTGACCCAGATGGAAAATTCAAAAGGTGTTATCAGTTGTTCCAGTAGTAAAGAACCATAATAGGAGCTTTAAGAGATGTGTGTTAGCATATCTCTGCAGCATAAAAGTAATCTGTGATGAAACAGGAAATACTCATCATGCCAATATAATTTTCTTTTAACTTCTATGTATGTAGCTGCCTAGATGTAAGCACAATTCATTCTCTGCATTTGACCCATCCCTCAAGGGAGCAGTGTGAAGCCATTGACAGCGCACGAGGACCAACTCCAGATCTGAGCCAGTGCCTTGATCAAGGGCACTGACTGGAGAACCTTGTAAATGCAAACATGGGGAGAACTCTACACGGAAAGGCCCGGAACGACTTGGATTCAAACCCCGAAGCTTCTTGCTGTGAGGCCACAGTTCTACTTTCAGTCCCTGTTTTATTCATGTCCTGTATTATTAATGTAGAAAAGTCCACCCTCCACTACATTTTTCATAAGAAACAAGCAGATACATATGCATGGCTGATATTAGCCATCAGCTCATTTTTATTGTATCACTTAAATTAGTATGGCATTAGTTAGGCAACCCTATCTAAATATGTGGAGGAAACTTCCACATGACAAAAACCATATCTACCAGAAATAAAAAATCTAGCATCAGCTGAGCTCTGTTTTTCATTTAATTTAATTTCTTAGTGCCTTACCTGACTCAGTAGTGAACTGCTGTCCAGTGGTATCCATGTCTCCTAGTTCTCCATCCACTCTGTCCAAAGGCAGTCTATGCGACCTTGCTGCTGTCCTGTACATGAGAGGATCTATGTCTCCATTCTGTAGTCCATTATGAGGAATCCTCACTGGGTGAACAAAGGGTGGCCCTCCAGGGGGAGGAGCCTTATATGTCATGGCTTTGCTTATTCTGTCCCCTAAAGCAGGTTTCCCAGGTCCAAGACCAACCTTTCTTTGCTTCTGAGTGGGTCCTGACCCTCCACTTCCAATCCCTAGAACAGCTCCTACTCTAACGCCAACAGCTGGGCCTAACGTCCTTTTCTTCTTTCGGGCTTCAGACCGAGCTCTGGAGTTTTCTGTAGCAGATAGCTGGTTGGTGACGAGGGGCTCTTGACGATTCTTTGGAACTTTGGGCCGTTTGTGTGAGTGCAGTCTCAAGCTGTTGAACTGGTCAATGAATTCCTCGCAGTGCAGTAGGTGATGCTCTGGCTCCCATGTGTCCTCCTTACTTCCATAACCTTTCCACCTTATCAGGTACTCCCACTTACCCTTCTTGTTCCGCCTCTTGTCCACAATCCGCTCCACCTGAAAGCAGCATACAGAAAGGTAGGTAGATAGTATTTTAATGGCCGTAACCATTTTTAAAATACAGGTTTACTAGTTTTTCCACTCCACTAATATGAAAAAATGAAGAAAAATAAAACTGTATGTACTGATAAACTGATCAGCCCAAGGGTTCACACAGTGCATTAAAAGAGATGTTCCATGTTAAATCATTCTTAAAAAGAAAAAGATTTATGAATACAGACTCAAACAGAATATACAAATACAGTTCATAAGATGATTTTATAATGCAGAATTGTGGGAGTACTTTATTGCCAAGCACCACAGCTGCATTGTGAGTCCAAAACTTGCTTTAAATATTTATGATCCCGAGAATGAAACAGCTTGTTTTTTGGTTTAATGGCATCATTGGGTCAAAACTTCTTTCTACTTTGTCGGGGCACCTGGTGAGCTCACCTGGTTGAGCGTGAGCCCGCTCTATAGAGGATCAGTCCTTGTTGCAGCAGCTGCGCGTTCGGTTCCGACCTGGGCCCTTTGCTGCAGGTCGGACAGCTGCTAGAACTCCCCGGGAGTTCATTGTTCACATGACCCTGTTTAAAATCGGTCTAAAGTAGATAATTAAAACAACTTTTTTTTTTTGCCACAGAAAGCTAAGGATTTATTCTTTCACGCCCTTATGCTGGATGCTCGCAATGACGTCAATACGTTACGTAACGTCCGGTCCAAAACGGGCTAAGAACTTAAGATGGTGACAGTGTATTTCCCCATTATGACCGCAGGAGCTTGTTTACATGATCCTTTAAAAATGATCATGAATAAAAAACATAACAGCTAGATTAGAGCATTAACTATACATATACATAGTTATATATATGTACATAGTTATATATATATATATATATGTACATAGTTATATATATATATATATATATATATATATATATATATATATAAACTAAATGTAAACTGTTCAAATAACTTCTGCAATGGAAAAGGAGCCTACCTTGGTATGTTATGTCACTTCTTAGAGCATTTTCAAATGCTTCATAACCCTAAAATCAGTACAACCTAAGCTAAAGATTTATGTAAGTCAATAAACTGTAATTATTAATAAAAGCATCAAACTTGTGTCATAAATAAAAATAAAGTAAATCCGACGTGTTTAAATCAAATTCTACTTAGTAAACAAAATAATATTGATCTATTAATATAAATATTTCTAAATGTTTAAACATTAAAAAAATATAATGTAAAAAAAAGGTACATTTTGTGACATATGTCAAGTTTAAGATAAGGGCTCATTCCCTGCAGCAGAAGAAAGATAAGAGACCAGAGCGGAGCTGCAGGCTGCCATTATTAGAAACCTTAAAGCTTTTCGAGGTCAAACTAAAACTTATTAAAGTTTTTTTATTTTACTATTATATTAGACCAGCAT
The DNA here is from genome assembly GCF_013103735.1 of Etheostoma cragini. Classification (NCBI taxonomy): domain Eukaryota; kingdom Metazoa; phylum Chordata; class Actinopteri; order Perciformes; family Percidae; genus Etheostoma; species Etheostoma cragini. The sequence goes on from NC_048407.1 coordinate 21,453,433, forward strand.
ATAGACACCACAACCCATCAGCAAATGTTACTATTTGACACCGGCACTTAATTATGTGCAGTAATTGAATAAACCCGGCGTAAAAAGTGACACTCGTCAGAAACTATACACATTCTTAACTAAATGTAAAGCATGAAATAACAATTAAAAAACAGGAGCCTAAGATCTCCAGTTCAATGGAAGAAAATAATTAGTACAGGTGTCTTCCTCCGTCAGCACGGACAGCAGAATTACTTTTATCAGATAAAGTATGGTACGTTTGATAAAGTTAACATTTTAAAAGTAGGTCACTGTTGTGCATGACCTCCAGTTTAATATTTTTCAGCCAAGGACCCCTTACATAATAGAGAATATACCTTTGGAAAAATTATTTGACGTAGCCTATTTTTTCCACATCTTAGTTATGTGAAAGAACAACAAAAGAAACATTAATAAAAAAATATGAAACGTATTTGCAGATTTGGGAGATTAGAAAGTAATGTAATATTTTACATTTTAAATATAATTTGTTGAATTGTAAAGCCTTTTATAAAATAATACAAATCTTTATATTACAATACTTTAAATTATTGAATATAAAAACTTTCCACAAACCCCTGACAGAGTGCAATAGGTCAATGATATTCCTTCACTCCAAATGGCTTCCTAAGATAGTGCCGGCTACAAGCTTCACACAATTTGTTTGACTGATCACTCAAATAATCAATGAATCATTTAAAATTCAGTTTTGATTGCATTCAACTTTATTTGCAATTCAAAAAGGTGCTGAGGTGAAATTTGTGGTCAATAAGCTGTTCATAGTCCAAGATTTAATGAAGTATGAACAGGCCTCTTTTATAGAGACAGGATTTTGGCAGACCAAACTTTGGCTTTAATGGTAGTGAATACTGTTTATTCAACTCCAAATCTTAACTCTATTATATTTATATATATATAATAGAGTTAAGATACCCTGTAGAGATACCCTGTAAGATACCCTAATAGAGTTAAGATATATATACACACACACACATATAT
>NC_048407.1:21454549-21505123 GCF_013103735.1 Etheostoma cragini
AATAAATAAAATATATATATATTTTAGATTTAAGATAGATTTATATATATATATTTTAGTGATGTAAAAAGATTTTAACTACAAATTTAACCTGGACGTTCTGGACATTTTAATGTGTTTTAATGTAATTTGATTCTTTTAAAACTACAGCATGTGCAATGAGAGAAGCCACAAACAAAGTTAAAGGGGTAAAACACATGACTAACTCAATCAATGTACTTTGTGTCAGACCACTGGTCCATTGTAAATAACAATTCAAACATCACTAACAGCAACACACACATCAACAAATCACCAACAATACATAACAGGACACATCAAATAGTTATACTGTACATACACACCACAATGACACCCCACAGTAGACTGTCAGCATCACTGATTCTCAAAATGTACAAATCAAAACCTGCACCATTGTTGACATTTCCCTGATGTATAACGCACAGGTTTTGGTCGGATATCAATACGTTTCTTTGTCACTTGCACTATACACAATACACAAAAATACCCTCAGGCATCAGGAAAAGGCTGTTTTATCGTTGTGCGGAGGCTCCCTGTGGAGCTTTCACCCTAGCCTACGCAAGTGGCCTGATGTTAATACTTGTGCGCTGGTGTGTGCGTCGAGCTGTGTGTGTGGGGAGTGGGTGATAAAGCGAGGAAGAGAGGGAGAAAGTACCAGTGATTAGCTTTAGAGAAAGTTGTGACTCTAGAGGCATAGTGAGAGAAACAAAGTGTTCCCCCTGTTCTTTCTGACCAAGGTGGGAAATCTGTAGCAGAAAAAGTTAACCCTCTCCTTGATTTCATGTTGTTTATGAAAAAGGAGGTCACTGCAACACTAGCAAGCCACCCACCAGAGATGGCAAAAGTACTCACTTCCCGTACTCGAGTACAGATACTTGTGTTAAAAAATACTCTGGTAAAAGTACTGATTTAACTTCTTTACTCAGGTAAATGTAACAAAGTGCAGGCTTGTAAATGTACTTGATAAAATATGAATTACTAAACAACATTAATTAACGAGTTCCCCATACTTTTAGAGTTATGCAGCACATTGGCCAGGAGTCATTCTTGATGCCTACTATCTCAACCATCTCTCTTAGATAAGGCCAAGGATGATCGAGAATGTCTGGCTGCTTGTCTGCCGAATCTCTGGGATCTCTGTTTTCTACATCTTCAATCATGTCGCCCTCCATTCCACTACAGTGGGTCTCGAAAGTTTGGGCACCCCAGGTAAAAATTTGTATACTGTGCATAAAGAAGCCAAGAAAAATGGGAAAATCTCCAAAAGGCATCAAATGACATATTAGATATTTGTATAATAGGTCACAAAAAGTTAGATTATATTTCCATCATTTACACTTTCAAAATATCAGTAAATGAAAAATGGCGTCTGCAAAAGTTTGTAAACCCTGCAGAGTTTATAGCATGCACCGCCCCCTTTGGAAAGCTGAGACCTGACAGTGTCATGGATTTTTCTCAATCATTATCTGGAAAGACCAGGTGATGTCAATCTTAAGGTTTTAATTGCCCAGACTCATCTGACCTTGCCCCAACAATCAGCACCATGGGTTCTTCTTCTAAGCAGTTGTCTAGAAAACTGAAACTGAAAATAGTTGACGCCCACAAAGCAGGAGAAGGCTATAAGAAAATAGCAAAGGGTTTTCAGATGCCAATCTCCTCTGATCGGAATGTAATTAAGAAATGGCAGTCATCAGGAACGGTGGAAATGTTAAAGCAAGATCTGGAAGACCAAGAAAAATATCAGAGAACCGCTCACAGGATTGTGAGAAAAGCAAGTCCAAACCCACATTTGACTGCACGATCCATCCAGAAAGACCTGGCAGACACTGGAGTTGTGGTACACCATTCCACCATAAAGAGATGCCTTTTGGAGATATTTCCATTTTTTCTTTGCGTCTTAATGCACATTAATAAAAAAAATGTACCTGGGGTGCCCAAACCTATGAGCCCCACTGTATGTGCCAACGTTAACGCCATCAAGCCGCAGTGATTTGCTGCAAACAAATGCTGCCAAGTCTGTTGAGTTGCCTTGTAGTGGTGCGTCAAGTGCAACATCCTGACTATTCCAATACAATTAGATTGAATTTGCAAACAATAATAAGGGTAACTCCAGTGAAATTATTTGAAACTTGTTAGTGAGGACTAGATTAGGACTGTATTTTAAGCTGATTCTGGTTTCCAACTTTGCCCCAGTTGTGTCTGTTAAAATACGGACTGAGACAACTTCTCTCTGTTGATGCTTTATTACAATCAAGCAACAGGACAAACATGGGCATGGGTAGCTCTGCTATGGCTGTGTGTTTCTCTGTGGTTCCACAAAGAAATAAATATTGTAAAGGCTACCATACACAATGCATGCATTATATATGCTAGCAAATAATAACAAACCTTTATTTAAATGCTACAGTGTAACTGTAGCATTTAAATAATGCACCTAAAATACAAACGTGAGAAAGGGCGTTCAACAATCGTTACATCGAATCAATAGCCAGGTGCAACCTACCTAGTAGGTGAAGAAAACAAAAAACAAAATCACTAGCTAACTAACTTACTTTAAATTTGAAAGAACTCTAGACCAATACAACAACAGGCTTAAATGAATTGACAACATAAGTTATACGACTTACAGTTCTCAACGAAGCGCACACTAAATCACAACTGATTATCCTCTGGACAGCTAGTCTCTTTCTTTTCTCTCACTTTTTTCCTCCGTGCTCGCGGTATGAGTTGTGTGCTATTCTCAAACATGCACTCACCATCACAACTGATGGATGACCTCTTGTACAAAACTAAAGTAACGAGCCAATTTTTTTAAATGTGAGGAGTAGAAAGTACAAATATGTGTGTTAAAATGTAAGGAGTAAAAGCAAAAAGTTGCCACAAAAATAAATAGTATGTAAAGTAAAAACATCTGAAAAATCTACTTGAGTACAGTAAAAGTATTTGTATTTCGTTAATTCCCGTCTCTGCAAGCCATGGCCAAGCAAAGTGCGTCGCTTCAATGTCGAGAGGTGAAAATCAGGCTACGACATAGGGTCTAGCGTATGTTTGTGTCTTCACGTACCTACATGCGTAGCAACGGCGTAGATTTTAGAAGCAGAAGTATATAACAGTACTGTTTTAACTCTTCTGATTTTGCAGATTTCTCTTACTGTTCCTCTGAAGATAAATGCTGAACACAGCTCTTAGATAGACATTTATTGATCCTTTCGGAAATTTCTATTTCACCCTAAAGCTCAGATAGATAGATAGACAGACAGCACACAACAGCACAACCACTAAACCAACAACAATACACAAACCCAACCATCTCTACATCGTAAAATATAAAGTGCCATTAGCACCAGTGTGCTATCAATAGTAAGGTGCATCATCATCAGTGACATTTTGATATTCTACCAAAGTGCAATGTTATCCCACAGAGATGGTCACGTTATCTTCCCCAACTTATCCAGTAATATAATGCTGATGATTAGTCGTTAAGACTTTAAGCATACAGGTAAAGAATAGAAAAAGTTTTAGTAAGATAGGACATTAAACAGTAGCAGATTTAGACATGGCAAATGGTTGGAAGGTTTCATCAGAGCCTTTAGTGCAGCTGTGGTAATAACTGCTCATCATGTTCTCAGATGTGCTGCGCACATTAACAGGAGTAAACAGCCTTTGATTGGCGAACCGCAGGGATGTCACAGAAATGAACAGATGATTAGGTTGCTTACAGTCCTAAGCAATGTCACACTTAACAGCCTTGCAGAGAGAGAGAGAAACTTGTATGAGTTGGCAGAGAATGGGTAAATGTGCAGCATCAGTGTCCTTCAACACCAACCATACAGTACTGTGTTCATCACATGGTTTGTGTACATTCTGACAAACCATCAGCAAGTTGACTTGATGACCAAATAGACTGTCTCTGTCTAAACTGAGTCGCCTAAGTTTTAAAACACTATTTTCATGTGAAATAACTCGCATCAGCACAAGTGCTACTGGGTTCATTTTTGTAGAGATCTCTGCCCACAGCGAAACGCCTAAACAATCAAAAATGGAAAATCATTTCATCTTTATCCATTTTTCCATTGGCAAACAACAGCACGGAGCATCATAGCCAACATATGGTTGTATGGTTATATAAGATAAACACAGTTTTAGAGTGGGACGCGGTGCTGAAATGGAGTGAAAAGATGCATTTACAATTGTAACCACCTCCGTGTGGATGTGCTGTGCATATCATTTTGCCTCTGCCAACACTATTTTTCTTCTTATGTTAAGTTCAAATTTCATTGCAATAATAAAACAAAGATCAACCTTAGGGTTTCTTAATGAAAATAATCTACTTATTTGAGCGTGGAGGCTATGTAACACTTTCCTTTCCTAATCCACAGATGTTACAGGAATATTCAATATCCATTCTAAACTTTAATATAGCAAAGATTTTCCTGCATAGTGGAATTTTTGGTGCTCCCCAAAAAGGCTTTAGCAAGCCCCAAAGGAAATTCACCTGCACCAAAATGATAAGTTATAAGTTTAATGATAATTAAAAGAAAGCGCAAAAGCTAATCATCTCTGTATGTGTTTCAGAGAAACTATCAGAGCCTAAACTAGCAGATCCTAAACTAGCAGAACCTAAACTATCGGAGCCTAAACTAGCAGATCCTAAACTAGCAGAACCTAAACTAGCAGATCCTAAACTAGCAGAACCTAAACTAGCAGATCCTAAACTAGCAGAACCTAAACTAGCAGATCCTAAACTAGCAGAACCTACACTTGAATATGAGGACTAATCTCAGTGTTATGGTCCAGCTGTACCAGACTCTCCTGGTGATTAATTTAAATACCAAGATTATTTTTCTTAACCAGTTTTGTTATTTGGTGTTTTATTTACTCAAGCATGATATACATTTCTGTTTTTCAAATTCTCAGAAATAACTGATTTCGGTTGAATAAGGTAACACAGACTCCTTGCGTTTAGTCTCCCCCCAACGGCCCATTCTGAGCCAGGAAAAACCCTGTACAGGATGTATTTGCGTTCTTAAAGTAAAGTTTGCTTTAATACTGTCACACTACTTAAATACAGCATTGCTACCCGGCCTACTCACATAGCCGATGTAGCTCACACGCAGCTTGTCAAAAATGTAACTATGCATCAGAGCTAGGTTGGCTTTGGAGTTACCACATACAAGATTAACTAAGATAACTAAGATTGGTCAGCATGGGCTGCTTGGGATTTCTCCTGCAAGTTACTGATGCCGGTAGCAATTGATCAGAGTAAGTACAAAATTTAGGATGTTAAAGAAATTAATTATATTCAGTGACCCACAGCTAGACCACCCAAAGGCTTTAGCAAGCCCACTGCAGACCTTCAGCTCAAATCGATTTAACACTGAATGAATTGAAACGTCCGCTACAGAGCGACTCCCCAACCCTTTGCGTCTACTTTAAATCCAGCTTGAGGAAGTGTTTGAGGACAAGAGTAACCAGCCTTTGATGGGTGAGCTGCAGGTGTGTCATTGAAATGAACAGGAGATTAGCGTCCCAGACAATGTCACACTTGTCTATAGAACAGCATAGCAGAGACACATGCAAAGAAAAGGAGAAGGAATGTGGAAGAGGCAGATAAAAGGGCAAGGTTGCATACACAGACCAAAGAGGTTTAGTGACACTTCTGTACAAGTTGGAAAAATGGAGGTGGGAATTCCAACCTAAAGCATAGGAAGATGGAAGAACATTCAATGACCTGTCAAGACCGGAGTGTGATGTATACACTGACATCACTTTTGGGTGTGGTTAAAGGTGCAACAGAGCTCAGGTCTGACCACACCCATCAGTCATGCTGGGTCTGCTGCACTGGAGCACAATTTGCACCAGTCAACTGCAGTTAAACTCACCATACCAGGAAGTAACACTCGAGCTACATGCACAACCAACAACCATATTTCCTGGATACATCTAGCCAATGCCATGGCAGTTGACATTAATGTGGTATTATCCAACAATATCCAAAGAAAATACTGTATGCATACGCTTCAACGCAGTGTAAAAATTAATGACAAAATTAATTCATTACAAACACACCTGCTGTATTTATTAAACAAACGCAGCATGTTAGAGTTCCAGTTTACATTTCATTTTAGCGAGCAAGGTGCACCTCTCTCCTTGTTGCATATGCATTTAAAGGCTTGTGCCTATAATAGGAAAAGACATGATTATATACTGCATTGGATTTACTTAGGTTGCAACATTTGTGACTGTCAGTTCCACGCAAAAAACTGTAAACATAACACAAATGAGATTTACAAGAAAAACAAGGAAGGTTGTAGAGGTGAAAAAAATGTGCATTCATAACTAAACCCAATATCTGATTAATGTAACGCAAACAAACAGTGGACAGGGAGTTTTGGTTTCTGTTCATCAAACTTGAATTTAAACTTGACAATCAACAACTGTGGTGGCATGAGAGTATTTTGTGATTCTTTGATATGTCTTATCACTTCATCTCCTTTTCGTTTCCCATGAACTCGTGTGTTGTATATTGCCCCCTAATGTATCATGGCAATCCATTCATTGTTGAGACATTTCACTCTGAACTACAAATGTCAACCGCGTGTGGCATTAAGAGCAAAAGTCAGGGGATCATCCAGTGTTGCCAACTATTTTCAATCAAAAGTAGATAAAGCCTGCTATAAAAGATGCTACATCGCTAGATAATTGATCTGCTGTTACCCCAAAATGAAAAGTCGGGGATCATTGAAGTCATTTGGATTTATCCTCTAGGCATCAATGATATTTGTACCAAATTTCAGTGTGGCTAAATAAGATGCAACTTCAAGCAGAGCTTCAGAGCGTCTGCAATAGAGAAACACTGAAGCAGTAGGGGTGGGGGGAAAAATCAATTCAGCATAGCATTCCAATATTTTCCTTTTCATACACAGATGCTAGGTATTGATATTTTATTATATATGTCTTGGTCAGTTTATTATCAGATGAAGTGAGAGAAACAAAAAGAGGAATGTATCTTTTTAGATAAAACAGATGTTGACAAAGATTCCTTTCGGAGACATCATTTGAAATTGGGAAACATTTAAAGTAAGAAAAAAGTTAATAACTGCAATATATTGCAGAATAACGCATTATGGTTAAAATCGCAATAATATTATATTGTGACATAAGTATTGTGACGATATTGTATGGTTAGGCCTCTGGTGAATCCCACCCCTATGAATCAGTGCCTTTAGTTTAAATCCATGAATGTTTGTAACCGTCATTGACATGGACAGTAAAGAAACTGAATTCAAATGTGTCACCGAATATTGCAATCTTTTGTTCTTTGTAAATGAATACTAACTTTTGACGGACACATTTTAAGCTTACAGGAGGCGAGTATGTGACGCTTAAATTTTGGGTGGAGATTATTAGATGTCAGATATTGACTGTAAGGAAATAAACAAAAAAGGAATTAAAGAATGGAAAACCTTCTCTTCTACATTTCTTTAATAGGAAGTCTATTGAAAATGTTGTTCTTAAACGTTATGTTTAAGTTGTGAATGTGCTTTGGTAAATAAAGGGTGAGCAGTGAGGATCTCCAAACAGCAGCTGACCCCAGCAAATGCTGGTTTCATAACTACATTGTAGAAATGGCATTGTTACGTTCGTTCATGAAGCTTCAGCTGCCGCAATGCATTTTACAAAGTCGGCAGAAAGCGTGACCTTTATCCATGGTTTTGCAAAAAAAACGTTTCACACATTACTTCTCAGACTATTTGATGTCATGATGTCTGCTCAACACAACTTGCTAGTTTACCCCTTATTCCACCAAGAAAAAGAACATTGGCCTAGTTTTAAAGATGGGTTTATAAATCACCTCACCCTGAAGCACCTCCTTGACTTCCTAACTTCTTTCCGAAAAATATATATCTTCCCCTTTTCAAACTTGTAACAGCTATATTTCAACTTTTACACTCCTGTATTCTCTTACATCTCCATCAAGCAAACTACTTCTACACAACATTATTAGCTACTTCATTTATGCTGCCACTTCCAACATGCACAAACTCCTAAAAATGATTACTACATAAACCCCAACGTAGGTGACGCTGTTCTACATATTTCAAATGTTGTTCTTAAATAAAAGCTGTCCAGCACCAACAAACTCTGGTCAGCTACTCAATTTTGGTCACTCTAAACAGAACTGGTATCCATGGAGCTGGTAGTGGGAAAGAACTCAATTTACTGTTGATGGGCCATGTCTGCCAACACATTGTTACTAACCAAAATAAGTCACACGTTGTGAGCGATAAACCAGAAAATGAATCAACTTCCAGCGACAACGGGGTAAATGGGCAGGCAGGTTACACATCAGACCAACAATCCACGTGGAATAAACTGCAATTTTTGATATAGTTGTCAAATTTAAAAAAACAAAAGTAGCCTACAATATTGATTTGTATCCCACTTAGCTGCTTGTAGTTACTGAACAATATGACTGCGGCAAATGTGAATGTGGCATAAAACACAGGTTTTGCAGCTAAGTATGTAAAATAAAGTTATACCCAACTGAAAGAAAAATAACTAATACAGCTGAAAATATGTAGTTAAAGTCTATGTTGTACTAAATTGTGAACAAAAAACAAGAGAAGTAAATGAAACTGTCAATAGCCAAAAACATATGAACACAAGGGGGTGGGAATGTCTTAATAGGGACTTATAAATATGTCAGATTGAGTCCATGGATATTCCTTTAGGGAGCATTGTGTTAACATTTTCCAGATTTAATGTGTTTCCTGGATAAAGAGCAATAATAATAAAAAAAGTAGCAGGACCCACTGTAATATAACAGTTTGTAGTTTGTGCTTCTCACTTGTTTAATAATAAATGTTCTTGAATAATCATACATTGTCTGTCAGTGTTGTGAGCAGATAATGTTATCTACTTTAACACTCAAGAGAGGATCCCCACGTTTTTCTTTAGATAGACATTTTTTTGTGGCATGTTTAAAATGTGTACTTTACTTTAAAAATAGGAGGGGGGGGGGGATTGTTTAGTCTAATTAAATTTGTTTGTCCTTGGAAGTCAGCAGACATTCGCAGCATGAACTGAAACATATGACACCATGTCAGCAAAACAAAGGCTATAATGACAGCAGCTTATAGTGCCCTGATTCAGTGAAGCTGATGTAAAATACAGGCTTCGTGCAAATTCTGGCACCGGTTCCAGAGTGATGTTGCGCACGAGGGCAGCATGACCTTACTGCCACCCTTTTGGGCAACTTTTACGCCCCAAACTAGCGTAGTCATAATTTCCCAAATTCGCACAATCAATCGTGGAAGAAGCTCACATAGACTTTGTTCACACCGGTCGGCTCGATCCAAACAAACTGGTGTCTCATCTTAAGTGCCAAACAGCTTGTCATACCGCTGTAAAGGCTGTGATGCCAAAATATATTTTGGCATGTATGCGCACCTTCAGAACCATCACTCCGTCTGTAGCTATTCACCATGTTGGTCCGCTCAGCGCCGCTGTCACTTTACCACGACTTTCAACTCGGCGACAGACTGAGGAGTTCAGCCCGTAAATTATACATTATCTATTTACAGCAGTGAGGAATTATTTTAAAGTAGGCTACAATTAGAAGCGACACAAAGTCTAAGCATACATTAACCAACCTTGTCTTCGCAAAGCATGAGAAGGGTTAGTTTCGCCTGTTAAAGGGCTTAGTACACCTCTTTTTACATACGCGACGCCCTCCCCTTTACTTCCTAATTCCATTATTCGTCAATATTACAGAGCATTTTCCATGGGCATGGTGTTATACTACCTCGTAAAGGTCTCCTGAAGCCATTCTGGGGTGCGGACTCCGGCAGCGCGGCGTTCTTGCCTGCCTTGTTGGCTTTTTTCTGGACCCTACTCTCTCGGTGTTTCGGCGAAAGCCCCGATAGACGGGAATTAGCGAGCAGCCGTGTTATTCTGAGCTATCCGCAGTAGCAGATCAGCAGACAGTGTCAATCGAGCACGGCGCTCTGCGATGGATCGTTCAACACTTAAAACAAACAACCGTCGGGGCGGTGCTGTTTACCGAGACTCAAGTGGAGGACTGGAAATTTCAGTCCCCAGTTAAGAATGCACAGCCTGATGGTCTCCATGCGCCCTCTGTTGCAATCCAACTACTCAACGGGAGATATTATGCTAGATGCCTTGTGTTCAGAGACACCAGCTGAGACACTTCCCTTTCTGTGACCCACTCTCTACCTGTTCACTTCACTGTCAACGGAAGAGCTGATTTAACCTGAAATTAGAGCAATTAGGAAACACCCATGAATAATTCAATGGCACTATCACTACAGCTACTACTACTAGCTTAATGAATGATGACTTGCTTGAAGATGCAAAACTTGTTCATGTAACTGACCTTAGTGTCACCCCAACATTGCCATTGTTTTGACGCTATCCTGTTAATATAGGCGTGAATAAAATGTATTAATCATTACAAATAAACAGTGTGCTGGCAAAAGTATATCATTGAAAAAAGTATATAATTGATAAAAGTATATATGCTAAACTTTTTCCATTTAACATCACCCTGTTGCAGCTAATACAGTGACCTCATCCAGCAGGGCTGCTAATCATCACAACATAACATCAGTGTTCATCAGCTTTATGGTAGCCTAGGCTATATGGTAAAGATCAATGTGGTAAGTCAACAAGTCAATTAGGATGTCATCGCAACATGTAGGCTACAAATCCTCAAATCTTTTCATGCTTGACAAAATGCTAGATATTGTCACAACAAAGTTGTACACATTTATGAATTCTGTGTGTGTGTGTGTGTGTGTCTGTCTGTGTGTGTGTGTGTCTGTCTGTGTGTGTGTGTAGGGGCGTAGCACAACATTCTGGGCCCCTCCCCGCATCCATGTTGATTCTATCATCTTTTTGGGCCCTGGGTACACAGTCCCCTTTTTAACTCCCTTTGCAACTCTGCTGAAGAGATCAAGAAATCTGAGTTTACTTTTCAAGATGGCCCTAAGACTCATCTCAACACGCTTTCACCTGTGAGGCAGTTGTCAAGCGATAAATACAATGAAGCTTTGTTGGTGATGAGGCATTCAGTTGACGCAACCCTTGTCAAGGACAAAATGAAGACAACATTTCAGAATAGACAAAACGTTGTTCAAGACACAGCAACAAGATCGACCAAGACTTCACTATGCTCTTTGATGAGGAAGTGTCTGGTAAATTTCTTGCAACGTAGTCAACATTCTTCAGACCACGGATAACTGCAGAGAGTAAAAACATTCCTCAGAGGGAATTTGACTGTGCTTCTTTAAGGGCATTAACTGTATTCCCTGCTAACCCAATGTAGTGTATCATTGGATAATACCTGTGATTTTAATGTTTTGGCTGCTTCACTCAATATCTCATGTATGTGGTACTTAAAGGGAGACATTACCGGCAAAACCATCATTTTGAGTTATTGGATTATTTTGCCTCCATAACATGTTTTCTTTCACACTGTTGGGGGTAAAAATAACACATCAGAAATACACATTTAGATGTTGGTTTAACCCACACTTTGTCCATTTGCACCTGTAATTCTATCCTAAATTAACCAACGCTGGCATTGGATAAGGCCTTGTTTGCATATTTAAACTCACATTTCAGAAAATTTCAATTGTGTTTATTGTTCTGTAGAATGGGACTGTGAGGTGGCCACCATTTTAATTGCTGCTTTACCTGTTGTCTCCAACATCCAGGGGCAAGAAGTCTGCAAAGATTAGTGCAATGGATGCTGCTGGCCGCCTGATGAAGTTTCTCAAGGTTTGTTCTGAGAATTATTTTTTAAGCATATTTCCCTGAGAGTAATGATTGGCTGATAGTAATTCTAGCATGATGGCCCAACACGTGTTGCAGATATTGTTTTATTTTTCTTGCAGTGTGGGTGTTACAACACAGAGCTTTCAGAGTCTGTACATTTTTTTTAAAAATATCACAAAAACACTTACAAAGAGATCTCACAATCAGATGGCTTTTCATTTTGAGAACCTTTGTTTTAAAAGATTTCAATTTGGCCCCATTGCTGAAGTCTTGGTCAGCAGTTTGAAGGACAGTGAGGCGCAAAATGAAACTTTTGATTTGTCTTCTGTTGTTCCCGCAACTTCCTTGTTTCCTGGTTGTCCACAGTGGCTGTAAAAAGGAGATTGTCCACATTTTACACACTTAGTGTACATTTTGTTACACTAATTAGTGTTACTGAATTGGAGTCCAGTGTAGTCCGGTGGACACCAGAGGAGTAATAACACTACTCAGTGTTTGCCAGTGTTTTTTTTAATTTCGGTACAGGGATGAATCAACTCCAGATGAGTGTAAAAATATTAACACTTTTAAAAGTGTTAATTTAACACTGAAAACAGTGGACACATAATGACACTTTCCTAGTGTTAAATTGAACACTCAGAGTTAATTTAACACTAGTGATTTGGTTGTGTGACTTTGGAATTTTGTGGTTCAAACTGAAATGTTGAGAAATAAAGAGTAATATACTATAGATCATTATGAGTTGACTTACTATGTCTTTTTCCTTGTATTAAGTTCCCCTTGTAAGAAAGTATTACTACCACTAGTTTATCTGGAGTACTCAGATTTTTTATGCCAAGCACAATATAAAAATATGAATAACTTATACCGATTATGATGATGATTACGGAGTGTGAAAATCCCCTTACGAGTATAATTATTTTTCATTGACTTTCTTACTGTCATAAATTCTCTCTATTAAAATTTGTAGTTTTCACATTTAATGTGTCTATGTGGGTGTCTTTTTGTACATGTGTTGCATTTTTATGTGTCTTTAAATGTGTTGTTGCGCTATGGAACATTAAAAGAAGATGCGTGGAAATAATTATACCTAAGGGACAATATAAAGACTCTATCTATCTATCTATCTATCTATCTATCTATCTATCTATCTACCTATCTATCTATCTATCTATCTATTTATATGTTGACCATACATGCCTCTGCCCATTGATTGACCACAAAATCAACAGACTGACGGAATCACCCTTCTAAGACATCACTCTGAGGTATTCTGCTATTAAATTAGTTCTAGGTGCTCTAGGAGGCGGCTCATGTGTATGAAAACATGTTCTGCCTGCTTCACATTATTGATACTGATGTCTGGGTATAAGGAGCTCAGTGCAGATGATGAGCAATCGTTCTCCAGGCCCCACTACATTTGGAGCATAACTGTTCCTGTGAGTATGCTACAAAGTAAAAACATTGCACTGTGCTGTTTTAATAAAAGGAAATACCAATGTAAAAACTATTCCTAAAGAAAATGAGCACATTGTGTTTTTTGAAAAAGATGAACAGGCAAGGCCTTTATTCAGTATTCATGTAAATTGTGCTTGGTTGAAAGGATTTGAAATAGTGGCCAAAATTACTTTTGGCATAATAAGAAAATGGGCCTAAATAAGTTGCTGGAGTTGTTAAACCTTTTTTTGTGATCAAATTATTTTTATTGTATTCAGAAAACCTAATTTAGTAAAGATAATATTCACAAACAGTTACAACCAACACGCTGGTACATAGGAACGTGTCCCTGGGCCACAAAAACAAAGAGAGTAAAAACGGGAGGGAGGGAGAGAGACAAAACAACACATGCAGAAACAGACAGATGCAAACAGAGACACACAGACAGACACCAGACAAGGGACCAATCACACACATGCAAACAAAAGAAAACTACAGTGCCAAGTCTCCAAAGTCTTCCCCGGGGCTCCACCCACACAAGCTGTAGAGAGTTCCATGTACGTGACATCCAAACAAGAAAGGGTCCATGCACAAACAGATAAGTCATTATGTGGCTTCCAGCATAAAGTGGTAAAATATCGAAGTTGAAACCACGTAAAACAACTATTTGACAAATTTGGGCCAGGAGTTACACCTTGAACCACCATCTCTTTCCAGCCAATCATGTGACTCCTGGAGTTGAAAAACCTAAAAATGTGCTTTATAATATATATTAACATTACCAACAGTAATTGAGTGGTCTTGTCTGTAGTGCTAGAAATAATTGCTTGCGGTTTGGTTCAGTTTGAAGATTAAGGCTAGAGCAGGGTTAGGTTAGAGAAAAGCTGGAGTTAGGCATGTGGTTGAAATGGTTAAATGCTAGAGAATGCATTATGTCAATTAAGGTCTTCAAAAGTAAATAAATTCCAACGTGTGTGTCTGTGTGTAAACATAGACAGGTTTCCTGTGATCCGGTGACACCATTTATTGGGGCTAGTATATGTATGTACAGTATATGTATATGTTTTTCCCTAGTATTTCATCCATTTATATTCTGTGTTGTGTGACTGATTTTGCTGCTGTAACACCATGATTTTCCATTTTTTTTGGGATGAATAAATGTCTATCTATCTATCTATCTATGAATCTATCTATCTATCTAGTGAAGCATCTTTTACAGTGCACAACATGTGGCGGGCCCCTTATAATTCTTTCTTTCAAAGCTGTTGTAGACTTTCCCCTGTGTTTTCTTAAGCTGAGGAAAATATTCTTGAATGGAAGGAAAAAGAAACACCAGACTTTTATTGATGAAGTCACACTGAAATGAAAAAACAGGAAGAATTTTCTGGAGATTTCAGTTAGTTGTATATCAAGAGACAGTTAGTTACTTTCTTCTTACCAGCTATTTAGCATAAAAGAACAGTTGGATTGAAATGCTGAATTTTGTCGTATTTTGTTAGTGGTTGACAAATTATACTTTAGGATCATGAAACAAGAGAACACTTGTTTGTATTGTAATTTTCAAGTGAGTTACAAAACATTTGAGTTGTGGTGCAGGGGGTCTATTCCCCCTGATGATCCAATTTCAAAGAAAAAGGGCAATTCCTGCACAGATTTATCACCTCGGCATTTATTTATTTAAAACAAGACCATGTTTGGGTCCAAAGGAACTTCCCTCAAGACATAAGACATTTAAATGTACCCTGCAAAGTGTTTGACCAATAGTAGCGCTACGGAGCAACATTTTAATGAGCGGGTCTCCCTGTTTTGTTTGTATCTTGTGGACAAGGATGCATGGTTACAATAACAGAAACTTGGTTAAGCCTAGGGACAAATCATGGTCATATCAGAAGAAACCAACGTTGACTGTTGCACAACCAGGCTAACAGACAGGATTTATTAATCCTGCAGCCTTTTCTGTTCAATCAGCAGTGGTTGGAATAAAAATACAACATGTGCCTGTTGCTGTTCAGTGAAGCACTGTTATTATCTAAAGTTCTGACTGAATTGTTTTACAATTATTCATGTGTGATTGTTACTGTTACATTGCTTTATGAAAACTGCTTGTTGTTAGAAGTTTGGTGAACATATTTTGGCAGTTGTTGAGATAATTAGAAAAAGCTGATACAGTTTCAAATGTGTTTTAAATTAAGTTAGTGCTGAAGGACAATGTATAAAGTGCTGTACACGTGTTAGTGGTATAACAACGTCAGACTGGTCAGAGACCAATACACCTTTAATTATTTTTGTTGATTTATTTTAGTATTCTTTAACAAAGGACCATGTATGTTCCCGTTCCATGTGCATTTAATTCTTAACATACAATTTGTGTTCTCTCCAGTGAACTGGGACTATAATTTGGGTGGCTGAACAATTATCATAGGTATTTATAATTGTACAATCCTCCCTAATTATAGTCTTAGTTCAGTGGACCAGTAACTATATAGTTGAGGGTAATGTACATACTGTACATTTATGAAACAACAGGGAGAGGACACCTCCATGGTTTTTGATCTTATGTTCTGCTGGTGGGAAATGACTGATGAATACACTGTGTAACAGTAATGTTTACAGTGTGCATTACATTTGTCACTTAATTATCTTTATAGTTTGTAGATTTCAGAATCCAGTTTCTTTTTGTCTTTTGTTCATACAGTATGTCCAAAGACAGGCAGAAGTGGACCAACTGAATGATATATCTAAAAACATACATTTACAAACTACTGCATTTAAATGATACCATTCAAGGAGTTAGACTAATAATTTCCTCAAAATACCTGTTACACACTTTGCCTGAAAAGCAAGCAGTGGGAGTAAATATGTTACTTAGGTAATTTACATTTTAGTTAATATAAGAGAAAAGGATATTTACATATCATTTTCCAGCATTCATGGTAAATTTCCTGTGTAACAGTAGACTGTCTTCTGCTCACTTTTTAGGCAAAGAGTACAACTACTCATTTGGGAAAATAATAAGCCAAACTCTATTTATAAACTACATTGTTAGGCTACTTACACATGTCATAATTCAATATAAAGCTGCTACTCACTCTATTTAAAGAGTACACAATGCGTATTCTCCATTTTAGCATAAGTAAATATGGGATCGACCTCATCGTCTGTTAAAGAAAGCCGTGAACGCACATCTATCCAAATTACTTCAGCCTGGCACGACCTATTCGCTCCTCCTCCGCCTGGTTTGGCCTTCATGAAACAGGATGCACAGATTAGACTAGGTCAAGCCTCGTTTTATCGGTTATGCTGGATTCAAAAATTCTACTTTTTTGCAATACCCCCATAAACAACATGAAATCAAGTAGAGGGTTAACTTTTCCTCCTACAGATTTAGAGTCGGAACTTGCACCAAAGCTAATCCCCGTCACTCTCTCACTTGCTCTACCACACACTCCCCGTGCACACAAACATGCTGGCCCTGCTATTAGATCGACGCACACAACAACGGACAAACTTTAGAAAGAAAGCTCTGCGTCGAGCCTCCGCAGAACCATAAATCATGCATTAAAGCTTGAGAAAGAAACATCCTCAGTGAATCCAAGGGCTAATATTGTTGTTTTGACATCCTCCTTCTAAATAACTCCCTCCAGATGGACTACCACCACTCTGGCCACAGATAATCCACACTGCAAGCTCTGTGCTCTTAGCTGACACTGTAGTGCTTCACATTGCTACAGCTGCTTGTCTTTCACATGTTATCTTCATTAAATTTTCCTGCCACCATAGCTGGCAAGGAGGACATCTGGATACATGTGGTTTACCTCCCATGTTGCTTACCATTTTTCTTTAGGTGGTTCTCTGTATTTTCTGTGCACACTGTTCAGTAACCTAACACTCATTCCTGGGCGTGCCCGCTTAACTGTTTGCATGCAATGTTGATTTTATCATCACCGACCAACAATCATGTAAGGCCAATCACCGTGAGAATTTTATACTACACATTTCCACTCAGAAACATGAACTGAACCAGTGCCTTCCAATGGATGTCAAATGGCAAACCCAACGTCAAGTGTACTGTCTGCTTTTGTTGCGCCTATCAGCATTTTGCCGTGTTTACTTCGTCCACAGCAAAACATTCTTTGTATATCTTTAAAATCATTCACCGAAAGACATCTGACAACACGCCAGATGTCAGGCCTTGTCCTGGAAATGTACTTCCATTGATCCAGACTAACAAGTTCAGGAATGTTTTGGGAGGAGCCGTCAAGCATTTCTTGGGTATTTACTGTGTTGATGATGTCCTCATTGACATCATTGGACTGAGCAACTGATGGGGATCACAAAGTGTGTGTAGCTTTGTGGAGATTTTTGTGATGTTAGAAATGTTTTATAGGCCCACATCTGGGAATTATTGGTGTGGTCCAGGGTAGATAAGGTTTAGTAGAGATGAGCCAGGCCTGTGCAGAATCGTACACCGCCGATTGCCTCCCAATACATGCCGGTTACCCCTATTTTGCACTAGGCGCGTCTTTGCTGTGTTCCGGAAGCGCCTTGATGCAATTTCTTGCTCTCGTCAGGATTTTTCTCTTGCTGTGAAAATAATGTCACAGTGTTCCTATTGGCCAATTGGGTGAGCACCGTCTTGTCTTGGGAGTTGATCTGAATCGTTACACCATTGTCACCGCCATAGATGTGCTGCCTTAGTTGAGTTGTATGTAATAAAGAAACAAATCTAACTCCAAAGGCTACCCAGGTGCCCCACAGATCTTTTTTTAAACACCAGAAAGAAGGCATGGAGTTTAACTGTAGGAGTGAATAAAGTGGATACTAGCTTACTTAACATTGGCTCTGTTCTACCTAAAAAGAACACGCCACTGTTTGTCTCTCCTAGCTGTAGATAGGTGGGCCAAGGCATTTTTTGTCTCAGTGCATGTATTGTTTTAATGTGGTGCAACACCGGCAGCGCCGCGCTAGTTAGAATAAAAACAACCTAAATACTTCTTGTGGTCTGCATGTTCACAACAAGTACAAATAGCAATGCATCAACTTGGGAAAGTGCTTTGGCTTTGCTTCAACCAAATATAGTCCCAAATCAATATCTGCCAAGGAAATCGTCTAGTCTTAATCTGCACTTTTACTCAAAACCTGCTAAGAGGCAACATAGGATCCCATTCACTACGCTAAGCTAACTAGTGGCGCTGCTGCTGGTGTTGCAGTAGACTAAAACAATGCATGTACTGAGACAAAAAATGCATTGGCCCACCTTTCTACCGCTAGGGTAAACTGGGATAAGCCTAACCTACAAACGGTGGCGTATTCCTTCAAGTGTAGCCAGTGACTGAGCCATGAGCTGTCTAAACTAACTAAAGCAGCTAATTAGAATTCAGCCATCATTACCTTTTCATTCATACTTGTGCTTTTCCTGCTGTAATCAAAATGGCTTACAGGAGAGTTACAGAAATGTCAATCGTACATACACGCTGTCACTGCCCGATGCGAGTCAAGAGCAGATTTGACTTGCGTATGCGTCACTTTGTGGGACAACAAAGGCAGTTAACGTTAGCATTCAAACTATCATAAATAGAAAAAACGTTGAAATTACTGCTAGCTACAAGCTAGCATTTAAACACAACAAAGGCTGTCACTTGAATGGCGTTTGAGCTAACGTTAGCAATCAAACAATCGTGGATAGTTAAAACGTGTTTGAAATGATTTCCATCTTCTATTATTGTTTGTAATAAGAACAGTGTATTATTTAATGGATTTCAAAAATTTCAGTATGACACATGCCGTAAACCGTTTCAATCTGAACAATTCAATGAATAATTACGTAGGGTCGTACTGTAATGTGTGTGTTTGTGTGTGTGTGTGTGTATGTGTGGGGGGGGACTAAATCCTATGGTAGATGTGGGTAATGCATAGAATGTTTAACATCTTACACTACATGGTGTTGAAATGTTAAATGTTAATTAAAATACTACAACAAGCTACAAAAACTAAAAGCTATATATGCTATGCTACTGAACCTTCATCTAGTCAGTCCGATCATCGGACTTAAGTCGACAGCCAGGATTTAGGTCAAAGTCAGAGTGACTGCAATTGCATCATAGCAGCAGACATAGCAGTAGCTGCAGCTAGCTTCTCTGGGTGAAGGCAACAACAAAGACTCTAATCCATAGATAGAGCCATGTCCATGTTGCCACAAATTATCCAATGACTCACCTGCTGCCATAGAACTAATAAAGGGCAGCTGAATAGAATGTACTGGAATCCGATTATAAGAAATACAGACTAAGCGGGGAATTTGTGAAATTCGCTAAATCCAAAAGACAGATTAGCAAGACCACCATTATAGTATTGTACTAATTTACACATAAAACAATAGATAGCCTAACTCTTTAAATTTATAATTTCACATTTTAAGTTACAGCTGTTATAGCCGCTGCTGGAAACATCCTAGCAACCACTAAACTACACCCGGAGATCTCCATTCATCTTAATGTATGCAGTGCTCATTGGAGAGTGAATGCAAGTAATTTGTATTTTACCGTCCCTCATGAAGAAGGGCTTCAAGACGTTAGTTTGCTATCAGCTTATTTGCAACCAGTACACAGGGCTACTGTGGGCTGTAGTCAATGCGAAAACAGTAATGCAGCCAACTTTACTGTGTGCTCCCTGCCCTAGCATCTCGCTTTCACCCTCGCTTAAAGGCTCCATGGAATATGATGTATTAAGAAAGGCCCCAGCTGCCCAAACTAGAAAGAAACCACCACCCCACTCTCTGCCAAAGGTAGCTGGAGGGACCAACAGACTTCACGGCTTCTAGCTCATATCATGTTCACTGACAGAGAAGGGTCTGTCTTGCAAACTACACGCCACGCTACTTCACTACACAACACAATTGGCAATTAACACAAAGCCCAAACAGTGTAATCTTTTTTTCTTATAGGCTATATAGCATTTCAATTGACCTTTTTCATGGCAGCCGCTTTTACTTGTCATACCCGGAAAAAGCACATGTAAGTTAAATAAGGGCTTGATCTGTATCCTTCGCTTTCCACTTCTGGAATTGCTCCGGTGCTGCAGGAAATTCCACCGGATACATGTATTTTCCGTTTCCTTCTGCTTTCTATGTGTTGGAATTTTTAATTCGGTGGATTTATGAGGACTATTGTTGACTGCTCCTCAGATCTCTGCAGGGTAAATTGAGACAGCTAGCTGAACTATCTGTCCAATCTGAGTTTTCCCTTGCAAAACTGTTTTGCAGCGGCTAAGTGTGGAGTTCAGCACTGCACATGACGATTGTGACTAGTTTAAAGAAATGCCATTAAACCATAGCACATAACCCCCCATCCTCGAATGCAATGTAGAGTAGCTTGACTCTTCAGCATGCTTTCGAGGAGGTTCTGGCAAAGTGAGACTAATTAAGGTCCGCACCCTTTGTTGTCCCAGTAAGCAATGCAAGTTTGAAAACATGCATAATTACTAACAGTTATTGTCCTGCTATGATATGTCTAAATGTTTGCTGTAAAAAAAAAAGATAAATCTAATGTGACTAACTAGCCTACTTGCGCATATTCTTTACCCTCACCACCACCGGATGGAGCTAATGCACGCAAGCGTAGTAATCAACGGACGGTCCGCACAAGACAGGATTTCAGATGGCGCCGCTAGAGGGTAACACATTTCTACAAGCTGTAGCTACAGCGTTTAATACATTGTAGGCTATTGTAAAAAAGAAAGCAAATGAAGAAACACTGTTTTCCCTCAGGAGGATGGTAAAATCACAGATTTTGAGGACAACTCGGAAGATAACAACAGGCAGTGGGAGACAAGTTAGCGTTAGCTTATTTAAAACTGCTTTTCTGGAGCTAATTGATGTTTGCTAAAGTTAGTTAGCACTGCTAGTGACAGCGGTCAAAACTCACCGAGTATGTGCAACCAGCTGAAGGTACAAGCTGACGAGCAAGTGCGGCAGCTTACCTTTTCAAGTTTGCACATAAAGACTGAACTGAATTAACGTTACATGACTGCGCGGAGGAGCAAGGCAAAGAACAACAAAACCTGGTGTAAGGTAAGACAGCTAGCTTTGATACTTTTTATTGCTGGTTTAAACGAGCATTGAATATGTGGGCTCAGTGCTGAGCTAACTTGTTGGTAGGCTATGTGCTAGCAAGTTCTGGTTTGATAAAGTGGCAGACCGAGGGATTTGGATAGAGACAATCGTATTTTTATGTTATTCTCCAACTGATGTTATTGTGAGTTATTCACTTAGAAGAAGTTGTTGTGTATCATTTGATATTTAACTGCTGCTGATCTAATTTTACAAAGCATGCATTGACGCATACTGGGGCTTGGATTACGCCTCGTCTTTATATGCCTATTGTATGCCCCATTGTAATATTGCCACATTTATTTCTGCACCAGACATCTGCTATTTGTGTATTATTAGCAAACAGTATTGTCTACCAGAGTATTACCGCTTTTTGGGGTCTGTGTGTTGGCCCACAGGCCTCCATGTTATTCTCTTGTTGAAGTGGCCATATATTAATGAAGACGGAGTTTGTCTTTCCCATGTGTGCATGATCTTCAATAATCTATTGTGTTCGTGAAAGCAGTTTTCTCCCATTTACATTGATGCGAGATTGATTTTATACAGGTTTGTTTCTGCTGCTGAAGGCTACATGGTTAATCTCTAAAGTGAGATCTTTAGAATCCAGCTGTTCATGTGACAATGTTTTTTTACATGTTATGTGTACTTCATCAGATCTTCAAATGACTGAATGATTTGGTGCATGCAAATCGCTGCATTTTACTGTAGTTATATTTTCACATTTAGCCATTTTCTCTAATCCTTCTACACTTTATTTTTGATGACACCACATTCTTGCAAAAAGAATTCTAAAGGAGCTTTAATTTTATAAATTTATGAAAATGTATCTGAATCACAAACTTAATTAAACAAGAACAAATGCTTTAAATTGCTGTCAGAACCCTTTAAACTAGGCAAGGCCAGTGCAAATGTCAGTGGATTCCTGGCTAAGGTGCAGGTTAGCCTAAACTAAGTGTTAACTTAAAGGAAATGCTTATATTTATTTGTCTTTTTTTATTGTTTACTCGTTGAAAGTCCCAATCTCACTTATCTCTGTTGCTGATGCCGAAAAAAAATCACTTTTGTCCACACGTCCCCTACTGACTACAAGTGTCCTCTCTGGACAGAAATAGCATCCTTTTGTTTGTGAAAATGCACCCTCAAAGCACAATGCCACATGAAATGATTACAGGGTGGTTCTGTTTTTAAATTTTTATTTCAGTTTACATTTTGTTTATGTATACAATTAGAATTTAGGTTAAAACAATGCATTTTCCGTTACAGAATTCATCCCTTCCTATTTTGTGATTTGTATGTCATAACACAAATTGGCATCTAGAAGGTGCCCAGCCTACATTACATTGTGGTTTCAATTCTGGTTCTTACTAAGAGTGTGGGGAACCAGAGAAAATACAGCCCAGGACAAGTTACGCATTCAGTTCTGTAACTAAATGTCACTTGTTTGGTCTATCAAAACATGTTGACTATGCATTTAAATAGTGTAACTTCAAGCTGAATGAATGTGAAGTGTGGTCAAAAGTACATGTTGTGCCTTGTTTGCTTGCATTCAGCTACAGTATTTACGTTGCGTTTTAGACAGTCTTGAAGCTGTCAAGCTGTGAAGCTGATTGTGTTTACTGACACAATCAGAACCACGGAGAGGGCCAAAATAACAAAGAAAACCCCCAATTTTGCCCTTAACAGTACTCTGTAGAAATGTGACGAGATCTCACATTATCAAAACAAGGCAATATTTCTCGTAGTGGTGAGAAGTTGTCTCGCGATCTCAATACACAAGTGCAGAGCATCAGCCATCATGACGGAGTCTGGCTTTGATCTTGAAATTAGTTTAGAAGATCCCCGCCCGCTCTCCAAAACTGACTCTGTTAACTTTTGTAGAGCGGTAGGTACTGCTGCTCTCCCTCTTTCTCTTGCTCTAGACCCACACCTACACACAGTTTAGTGTGGCTGCTTGCTTGTCTTTTTTAACCCTTGTGTTGTCTTTTGTGTCACATGGACTTGTTTAGTTTATTTAACGAGTACAAATGCAGAATGGGTCTCGGGACCCGGCAGGACCAGGCCACGGATAGCAGAAAAATCCGATTGAATACAGGAGGGTCTAGGGGAGCTGAAGGACTAGATGATGGTAGTAAAATGACATCACATAGAACGCAAGGGTCACCAGGGACCCGAAGCTCAACACCAGGTCAATAAAAAATGTCCCGGTGGCCTGAAGGACAACACAAGGGTTTACCCTTTTAATGTTTGAAAACCTCAGTCATGATGTTTTCCCTGTTTTCACTGGATCGGTTTGCAGCCGAGTGTGAAGCGGCTGGGATGAGGATCATGGTTTCTTCTGGAAAGGATGCCTCCTGGGCTCCTCCCTAGGGAGGTGTTCCAGGTACATCCAGCTGTGAGGAGGCCTCGGGGAAGACCCAGGACAAGGTGGAGAGATTATATCTCCAACCTGGCCTGGGAACGCCTCGGGATGCCCCAGTCGGAGCTGGTTAATGTGGGTCGGGAAAGGGTTTATCTATTGTATAAATATCTTCATTGTATTATAACTGTTTATTATTTTAGGATGTTTATTATTTTAGGATGCCTAATAACATCTGGCTAGGGGACTGCCGATGAAAATTAGCCTATGGCTAACTCGGGTACGCTTACATTTGCTTTGAATGTTGATCAGTGTACATTGTCCCCTTTTCAAATAAACAAATAAATGGAAATGGAAATGGAAAAATAGGAGGATCGGCAGGATTTTCCTGAGCTGTTCTGTGCATGTTTGTCTGTCTGTCGGCCATCTTGAATTTGTGAAATTTGTGTAGCACTTACAGCACCTGGCCAGTGTGTCGCAGTGAATGGAATGACAGACCAGTATCCATGGTGTTGGCTTATGTGCAATTAAACCATCAAAACCCATGCATATGCATGGAAATGCCATTTGTCCACTGCCATTTGTTAGCTGTCCACTGTAGTGACCACTATGCGTGAAAGGGTTAAAATAGGTCGGGAAGCAGACAGCAAAGCCTAACTTTACTTTTAATGATATGAAATACAGAGAAATGTTCTCCCCTCATCTTAAAATGGTCATAAATCGAAACAAGAGGAGCTACTTCCTTCTTGACTGCTGCGATAAATGAAATGCAGAGAAGGAGAAAAGAGCACCTGTCGCCACAAAATCATCTGGGTGTTTTGATGGTTATTTATTTGTGCTTTAGAATATAATCAGTGTGAAATGTGACCATAACTCAGGCTGAGCACTGTGTGCTTGAAGAAAAAAATGGTCTCTGTTTGCACTTTGATTATTGAGAATACTAGTTTGTTTGGGGTTTACACTTAATGAAATACCAATACAAAAAACGTAGTCAATGATTTTTGTTATTTTTGACTGTTTGTCTTTTAAATTTGAGGAAAGTAGTTCAGTTAGGTCACACACAACTTTAATTAGAAGTTAGAAGCTGGTGCAGTCATTAGGTCTGACGGGGTTAGTTATACAGGAGAGCGGAGTGTCTCGTCCCACCGCTAGTACCCTTAGATTGTTTTCCTATACAAAACGTCTGTCCAGAAGTTGCTTGTTAGTAGCGATGGACCGATTTTATCAGCCGGCCGATGTTTGCCTTTTTACGTGGATTGACAATGGCCGATACACGGCTGCTGCCTTCGCCGATAGTTTTTCCCCGGCATTATTTACAGACAGGCGTCCACAGACAGCTCTGTGTTGCTGGGGACGCTGCAGTTCACGTGCAGACCATGAACTGTCCCTCCACCACTTGCACAATGGCAGTCTTTAATTACGAATCTGGCACTTTATTACAATGGCTACTTTACAGTTGTATTGTTTTCTTAAATTATTTAAATGTGTTGACACAGTGACACTGTGCTGTGTTTTTGTTTATTTAAAAAGAAATTGCAGAGCAGATTTTGAAAACAAATCCAGTGTGGCAGGGTTTATATTTTTATGATTTAAATTAAGGGAGCAAAAACAGTATCGGCTCAAAGTATCAGCTCAAGAAAATCGTCATTGGCTAAGGCTGGTTTAAAAAAAATTGATCCCTACTTGTTAAATTGTTTTTCTTTGCATTGTTTCTAATATAGGCAGTACAAAACACAGCACTACAACCAACTATTTGGAAAATAAAATATCAATTTAGAATATTTTTGGAAAATCTGTTTCACTAAAGGTGAGGTGGTGAAAATTATGTAGGGCTGGAAAATGACCATTTCACAATAAGAATGAATGGGTCAAAAAGGATTTTACCATGTTACTCACTAGATGGCAACATTGTCTTACTATACCGTGAAGCCATGAGTCTCCTAGTTGTGTTACATTTGAAAGGTCTGGAACCCCCTTCAAATGTTAGATCTTGCTCTTGTCTCTTTAAAGAAAATATAGATTTGCACTTGTCACTTAAATACAATGTTAATCTTCTGCAGTGGTGACTCAATAGAGGAAAGCTGTGATGAGTCAACTTTCCGCAAAACACTCTTTTACGTTGTACCACATTGGTTTAGTAATGGAAGATAATGAAGTCCATAGATTTACAGAGCGGTTTCACACAACTGTGTTAAGATGAATCACCTTCTCCTGCTGCTGTCACACGTCATACAACATTTTCACTGGTACATTTTGTTCTGCTATGTAAAGGATCAGGTGTCATTTCAAACCACATTACACTTTACCACCCTTCATGTCCTGTGTCAGTGTGCCTTCTAAGAATAACTAATCTGATAAGGAACATTAGTGTTTGTCAGACATATTTTAGTTTTACTTTATTTATATTAAAATCTGTCTTTTTTTCTCATGTAAGAGTGAGACAATTGCAACATGTATTAAATAAAATTGAATTGCATTAAATATGCATGTAGTAACACTAACATTTTCAACTGTATACAATGACTTTTATTAAAAGATAATCTCAAACCGAACAATACATTTTGTTCTTTATGTAGGTCGCCATACATTGACCAAAGTTTCTGATAGAAGTCAATGAGAATATACCATATTTTGATTATTTTGTATTCCCATTCAATAAATAAAGTCGAATCTTTCAGCAAAATTTAAAAACTGTGATGAAAGATATTTTTTATTGCAACAAAACAAGCCAGTTTGATACCTCGTGGTCCTTCTTGAGATTTTTTTTTTTTTGTGTGCCTTGAGGCAGATCAGAGGTGAGGGAAGCTATAATGAAGTGTAAAAGGATAATTTTATTGCTCAGGTTGACTTACAGAAACCTTTTTTTTCTTGTTGGGCGGCACTTTCAGCACTCGGAGCATCTTGATGTGTGTGTGGTCATCACCACATTTAACAGTAGAAAGGGATTTTACAAACCTAGGCTTCATTAAACCTAGTGCAGATTGTCTTGTTTTGCCTGAATCGGTGGGGCTACCATGGTTTTATTCTCTGTAAAATCATTAAATTCAATACTATTACACAAATATAACGTTGCATCCTTGAATGAGGAAAGATACATTTAAACGTAGTGTCCAATAGAGGGCAGACAAGTGCCACAAATTGAATCACTTCACTTGGCTCATCCACATAATACAGACACAGTCTACATTGTTTTCATGATGGGAAATCAGCTTTGCAAATCCAATAATTGGATATATATGTTTAGCTTCAAGAACATTGTCTGTGGATATTTGAATTCATACTGTAGTGTAATTGTTATTAATTGGTATGTTATGGTCTTGAGAGACTAATTATGGCTATTGTGTCTCCTTAAACATGGCCCACACTGGAATAGATAATTTTGTGATTGTCTAATAAACACAACAATCCTTAATCCAATTAGTCACCATTCTACTGTGCAAGAGTTTGGTTCTGCCACATCCAGCTTACCTTTTCAGGTCCTTGTACCCCAGAACAGGAAGGATTAATTATTCAGCTACAATTAGCGTGATGTCAATAGTAATTGCCACCAGTGCAGTGCTCCTCTGACATGCAGGGGGCCTGTTGTGAGACTGAGATGACGCTTCTCATGTTAAAATTCCCTATTTCAATTAAGTTACTGTATGTGTAAGCTCTTGTGCGCAGACACACTCAGACACACACACACACACACACACACCCAGAGACACATCCCCACACGTACCCCGGGGCAGGCATGCATGACTGCAAAAATCACCAACACTAATGCACAGGTACACACAAAATACACACACTAGTACTAGTAAGTTAAATCTGAGAATTGTGACTGTAAGACATAGATAAGTGGTGCTGATGTTTTCGTGTAAGATTTGTGTTGTTTATGGTTTATAAATAGATACATAGTTACTAGACTGTAGTGAGGATGTGGTTATGGCCCAGGAGTCTTTCCCATTACAAATAGAAGATTGAGGCGGTTTATTGACATGAATTGACATTACATGCCACAACACTCTCAGACAGTTATGTACACTGCTCCAAAAAATAAAGGAAACACTAAAATAACACATCCTAGATCTCAATAAATGAAATAATCTCATTAAATAGTCTTTTCTTTACTTAGTTGAATGTGCTTACAACAAAATCACATTCACATTATCAATGGCATTCAAATGTATCAACCCATGGAGGTCTGGATTTGTTATCACTTTCAAAATCAAAGTGGAAAACCACACTAAAGGCTGATCCAACTTTGATGTAATGTCCTTAAGACAAGTCAAAATGAGGCTTAGTAGTGTGTGTGGCCTCCACGTGCCTGTATGACCTCCCTACGACGCCTGGGCATGCTCCTGATGAGGTGGCGGATGGTCTCCTGAGGGATCTCTTTCCAGACCTGGACTAAAGCATCCGCCAACTCCTGGACAGTGTGTGGCGCAACATGGCGTTGGTGGATGGAGCAAGACATGATGTCCCAGCTGTGCTCAATTGGATTCAGGTCTGGGGAACAGGCGGGCCAGTCTATAGCGTCAATGCCTTCCTCTTGCAGGAACTGCTGACACACTCCAGCCACATGAAGTCTAGCATTGTCTTGCCTTAGGAGGAACCCAGGGCCAACCGCACCAGCACATGGTCTCACAAGGGGTCTGAGGATCTCATCTTGGTACCTAATGGGAGTCAGGATACCTCTGGCGAGCACACGGAGGGCTGTGCATCCTTTCAAAGAAATGCCACCCCACACCATTACTGACCCAACGCCAAACCGGTCACGCTGGAGGATGTTGCAGGCAGCATAATGTTCTCCACGTCGTCTCCAGACTCTGTCACGTCTGTCACATGTGCTCAGTGTGAACCTGCTTTCATCTGTGAAGAGCACTGGGCGCCAGTGGCCAATGTTGGTGTTCTCTGGCAAATGCCAAATGTCCTGCACGGTTTTGGGCCGTAAGCACAACACCCACCTGTGGACCTCGGGCCTTCATACCACCCTCATGGAGTCTGTTTCTGACTGTACGAGTATGCACATTTTTGGTCTGCGGGAGGTCATTTTGCAGGGCTCTGGCAGTGCTCCTCCTGCTCCTCCTTGCACAAAGGCGGAGGTAGCGGTCCTGTTGCTGGGTTGTTGCCCTCCTACGGCCTCCTCCATGTCTCCTGATGTACTGGCATGTTTCCTGGTACCGCCTCTGCACACAACGCTGACAGACACAGCAAACCGTCTTGCCACAGCTTGCATTGATGTGCCATCCTGTATGAGCTGCACTATAATTTCCACCTGTTTTCTATTCCATTTGCACAACAGCATGTGAAATTGATTGTCAATCAGTGTTGCTTCCTAAGTGGACAGTTTGATTTCACAGAAGTGTGATTGACTTGGAGTAACATTGTGTTTAAGTGTTCCCTTTATTGTTTTGAGCAGTGTATTTAACCTAAAATAACCTCTCTGCAGTTTTCAGTGGGCAACTCTTACATGTACTTCTATCAGAATAAGGAATCTGGATTTTGATTAGGAAATGCATTTGATATGCAAATAGAATATATATTATAAGCATCTGTAAGACACACATTTCACTTTGACTTAGCTTGCAGTCTGGCAAGAGATTTTGGAAACACTGTCAATATCTTTTTATTTTTGGCCATTAACTTTTTCCTTTTAATGTTTGCCATTGTTTAAGCAAAACCAACCGAACTAAACTACCACCACACACCTTTGTGACTACCACCTCTGGTCATGAATTCACAACCACAAAATCTCACTTTTTAATTTGCTTTGAAACATGCACCTCTGAATGTACATACATTGACATACATACATAAGTCTGACTCTGGGGTTACAAAATAGGCTACAATATAGGATGTGAGTAGAATTTTGTCTGGGAGAGCTATTCCCTTAATTTCAACTTTCTCTTGCCTTTCCCTTTCCCGCACTTGAATGTGTTGCATCTCTTTATTTAATGCTCTAAAATGTAAGTGTAATTGCAGAGTAGAAGTTTAGAATAACTGTCTTGATTTAGAAAAAAACATTTTAAGGTCTTAATGTGAAGAGTGTACAGAGAAAAAAAGGAGAAAGAGGGCAAACTAATAAACATACACACATTACAATAATGTACAACCTAGTACAGTATAGAGATGTCTCATTCCCTGCCATTTTATATTATATGACCCTCTTTTTCAGTGTCCCTCTATGTGATTCCTCTCTCCTGTGTAGCGTCTATTAGGTGATCTAGAAACTAATGTCTTGTTTTCATTGATTTACAACTGAACTACATTTTGAGTTAGAGGATTATCAATCTCATTACAAATTTCACAGATGCTTGGTTAGTCAAACTATTTAACTTCTGTTATCACTGTCAATTTTGTGCTGTCAGACAGAAAAAAATGAATCCCAGGCAGAGGAGAGTAGGTCTAGAGAAGTAACTTTATAAATGAGGTGTAATATTGTTTATAATGTGAATTTATGATAAATCAACTTAGTTAAATGCCTATTGCTTCAGGTCTAGGGTTGGACACCGTTTGGGTTTTTCCCGATACTGGTGCTAAAATGATACCTTTTTTCAAATGGTGCCGTTGCATGAACTAACACTTACCAAACGAGCTACTAGCTGATGTTAGGCCTACCTGCTGCCAAGTGTAATTGGTTTAGCATCATGTACAGTGATATTTCCGTTGCCTCTAAAGGCCGTTTTAGGGTGTTTTCCCACCTTTTAGTTTGTTTGCTTTGGTCCCAATCAGTTGGTGAGTTTATTAAATTGGAGCGATTTGCCCTTGGTTGGTTTGGTTTCACACTTGGAAAAAACCGCCTCCAATTTTATTGGCAGCTGGTTTGACCATGGAGATATGCGA
Organism: Etheostoma cragini; assembly: GCF_013103735.1. Classification (NCBI taxonomy): domain Eukaryota; kingdom Metazoa; phylum Chordata; class Actinopteri; order Perciformes; family Percidae; genus Etheostoma; species Etheostoma cragini. The sequence continues at coordinate 21,485,101 of NC_048407.1, forward strand.
GTAACGGACGGCGAGCTTGACCTCAGTCTATTTCCGTGATAGAAACACTGCAAGCTGCTCCAGTTTGCTGCTCTGCTGCATCACAGACTGCTAAACACACCTGACTACAGGAGACATTAGCTCAGACTGGCGGGGGTTGTTTAGTTGATGCGGTTCGAGTACGGATCACGTTCTCACCACAAACAAACTGCTCCAGAGTTTGATTGACAGCGTACCGAGACCACCTCTTCAAGTAGGTCTTGGTATGCTTGTTTGGTCTGCTTTTGGTGCGCACCAGAGTTTGATTGCCGCATTCTCACCTGGCCAAACTAGCCGCACCAGCGGGACAAACAAACTCTAGTTTCATTCAACCAACCTAGTTCGTGCACCTCTCGAAAAATGTAACCATACGTTGCAGCCACGCCGTGGCTTGGTAGCGTTTCACTTGCCTCGAATCATTTCCTGGTTCTCCTTCTCCATAAACAACATGAAATCAAGCAGGGGTTTAACTTTACCCGCTACAGATTTTCATGTTCAACCAGGCGCAGAACTCCGAAAGGATAACAACGCCATAGAAGCGACAGCGTAGCCACAGCATGGAGTTGATGCAGAACCATAAAACGGACTTAACGTCCATTGCGGATCACCAAAGAGTAGCGCAGGCATTTAAGTAGCACCAAAATGAAGCACTGAAATCTGCGTTGCTACTTGGTACCGTATAATATACCGGGGTTTTGAATCCAGCAGTATTGATGATATGATATGTAATATCATAAAGCCAGAAAAGGCAAGGAACTTTAAGTGAAGATTGGCTGAAAAGTATAACGGGTAATCAGTCTGCAGGGTAAAAAATGACAGGGCCAGTGCTTGGACAGAGATGGGGAATGAAACATTCAGCTCATGAAAGCTGAGCACACACGAATAGGAAGAGGGCGGGTGAATAGAAGTGACCTCCTTTTAGAGGGGACAGGCCTGTTGCATTTCCTGATTACAACCAATAGGTCTCAATTTCCGATGACAACACCAAGTACTCATTTGGGGCTGTGTCCGTATTACAGAGCACGGAGGAGAGAGAGGGGTTAATGTCCTATGCTATGATCCATGCTTGCGATTGGGACATCCCTACCCTGACCTGCAGTACAACTCTGAATCCATTCCTTGTTCTATATTCTCTGTCTTTTAGCTAATTTCAAGCAGGTTGGAATGTATATGGGTTCATTAATTATAGTTTATTTTTAGTATATTTTTATTATTTTAAGTTTTTGCCATTGCAAATTCCTACTTTTTTATTTATTTCAAGAGCGAGATGGGGGACGACACGCAGGAAAGGACTGACAGAGCTTTTGATGCAATATCGTTCTATTGAATCGTTCTAGAGAGAATCACGATGCATCCAAAAAATGTTCCCACCCCTGGGGCACACGTGCAGGCCAATGTATTTTGTGAGGTGATGACAGTGACAAGCTCAGACCCAGGGTAGGCCTCCCATGGCCGCGGTATTGCGGTAATTGCCCCAGACCTACGCACAAGGTCCGCAAGTTTGAGAAAGCGGACATAACACTCTAGCTGGTGCTAATGGACTGTAAAGGTGGACCTGATTTTAAACATAATTCGCCTCAATAGGTTGTCTGTACACCAGCTACAGGCTATATAAGATACGGATAGGTATATAACAGCTAAAAATAATGATATTTTAGATGGGCTTCCTAGTGTATGAAAGGACTTGATGAGCAATCAGTTGGGGCCATTGCAACCTTGAAAAACATAAAATAAAAACACATTATCTATATGGCAAGTCAGTGCAATATTTAGTTGAATGTTGGTAACATTTTGTTTAATATTTAAATTTTTTTGTTTTTTGTCATAAGATAAATGCTGGAATAGTGTTACATGTCACAAATTGTTTACAGAAATGTCCTATTTACAGTAGATGTTTCATTTCATCATGACTTTATTTTACATGATCAGAGGAGGTGCAAAATGTAGATTCTGCTATTGAACTGAGGCATATCAGAAATGTCAGTTTACAGGAAAGCACAGATATTTCTTTAAGTGTTTTTTATTATTATAACTTTAGCTTTAGTGATAAATGCTTTGTGTTTGATTTTTCAATGTTCCATGCTTATTTAAAGAAAAACACTTGTTTCTGGCAATTCGTTTCTATGTTCTCATCCTTGCATAGGAATATAGAGCAGTTTTGATGGTTACCCATGTTATAATGCTCCGTGACATGTTTAATCTGTTACATAGTGAATATTGAACTTTAGCTAAACTTATAAACTTTTTTTTTTGCAAATCAAATTGTTTTTGAAAAACTATTGTTCAGCCCTAAATATGAGCTGTTTAAGTAGCTGGATATATGATTAAACGTTATATGCTCATGTGAGTGTATTGCTGTGTCTACTTGAATCCTCTATAATTGGTCCTAAAACATCCCAGTTAGATAGCAGATGCCCAAAACATGTTCTTTGGCAATCTTTACAATCATTCCCTGACTTTTAAGGATTCTGTTCTACACTATTAAAGAAAATGAGGAAAAAAAGAATATCCAAATCCTTAAATTGAACACTGAATACCTCAATGACCAATATTTGCGTCCGGCTCTACCCTGTACTATGTGAAATAGGTTCTAGTGAAACAGTTAGGAGTAGGCCACAGTAATAGCTGCCATGCAATTGCCCTACCAGTGTCATAATTTATGTTTACATTTTGAGAAAAACAAATATACCGTACACAAACTGGCCAGTTTAATGCATTTTATTTTCTTTTCTTTTCTTTTCTTTACCCTCAAAGTGTTTCAATCTTTCTTTTGGCAGCAGTAGAGCCTCTCACACCGCCTCAGAGCGGTCTGCCAAGTCTGATCGCCGCTTACATGTTTGGTCACTGCAGTGAGACGTCGGGTTGCTTTTCTCCAAAAGTTGAATCTGTCTCCCTTTTTGGCTCCCCCCTGTGCCCACCACCGCCTCAGCCTAAATGCAATACCCCCATTTAATATGAATGGGCAACCTGCGTTTTTGCTGCACTGTCTGAATGCAGGCCAATAACAACCGCTCGTCCACATTACTGAAGTCGCTCCCCTTTTTGGAACTAACCCCTCCACTGCTGAGCCGGTAGCAATTTTGCTTTTAGCCCTACTTCTTGTTTTTGTTGCGTAACTGTATGACGTCATTACATCAACAATTCTGAATATTTCCATCATAACAATCTTTCTTCATATTGTAAAAAAATGATTATACAGTAAAATTGTGAACGATATGATGGCACACCCCTACTTCACAGGCGATTTCACTGAAAAGCCTCTTTCTGCGCCCCCTCATCCCCCTCTCCTCAAGTTTTATGCAGATAAGACTGAAGGCTTTCCCCTCCCAGAGCTGGGTTGGTGCCCAGTATGCAGAAGTTTGTCTGGCACACATGTCCCTCCCTCCATATTTCACTTCTGGTTCTAGTCTCTCTTTCTGATAGCTTTATCACTGCGGAGGGGTCAGATGCTGACACCAGCATAAGGGTCGCTTAAATCGCTCTAAACAACATCTATCATGGACCCTATAAAATAAGCTTCATGGCACACACAATACCCTGGCCTCGTGCTTGGAAATGCTCGTCTATCATATGGCTGCAAGGAAGCCTTTTTTGATGATATGTACAGGATTTAGAAGAGGAAGGTCCTGATTTAGCCTTAATCAGTCTTTATGAGTAGTTTTAGATTACAGATGGCATGGGAGAGCTATCACTCATCAGAACGCAGGTAGGCTGTTTTGGAGGTGATAAATGGCACTAGCTTACAGTTACAATTTATTGATCAGGAAGAAGCTTGATATCAGTAAAACCCCTTTGGATCGCTTAAATATATGTCCTATTAAGGGTTGTTAGTTCCAGAGGCATGGCAGTGTGCAAAAAAAGAGGGAAAGCGGACACTATTGGACTTTGATTTTTGGTCTCGTATAATGACATGCTGACAGGTTGCTTATACGGCTCAGAAAAACTAAAACAAATGGAATACAGGTGCTTGAACAGAGAGACGCGGTTATGGCCCCTAAATCAAAACAAACCTGCAGGCTTTCAGCCACCACTAGATTAATAGCTGGATGTCAACATATTGCAGGGAATTGTTAGTTCTCTTAGGTAAAAAATAAACACATTATAAAAAGAAAAAACGCTTTCTGTAATGTAACTAATTTTCCTGTTTGGACAGTCTCCACGTATTAAACAAATGTGATAAAATTTAGCTGAGCTATTTTGACTAATAATCAAACATTGAGACAGCTGCTCTTTTCCGGTTTTCTCCTTTTTATGAAGAGGGTGTTAAGGTATGTATATTCCTGTGGAAGCGTGACAGTTGTCTGGAACAGCCCATCACTAAAGATTAAACGCAGGCATTGGCAGGATTCAAGTGCTACTCATGACAGTTATATATCATTGACATTGAATAAAAACCTCCACAATTTAATAAACGGGTATATCCATTAAGATTGTAATTTAATGTGATTGATGTTAAACGTTGTTATCCTGATAGGTGTGACCGTAAATATATTCAGACATTTATTTAATTTAAAATAGGGATAGTGCCTATTAATGAACATTTATAACATGCATAAAATGCTTTTAACTGATATTTAGTAGAATTGTGTCTGCTATTAAGTTGTTATAGCTCTGTACATTGCACAGATTTAAACTTTCATTATTTTTGTTATTTAGTGAGACATAGTGAAGACACATGCACACCTGTTCTCTAGATAGTGTTGATCACCCTCTTTTGTAGTTTGTTTAGCACCTATCTCTTTGGCATATACATAATGCTAAATGGCCAAAGAAGTCTTTTTACAGTTATCTATTGTTTTTCTTGAACAATTACAGAGGTTGATTAAGTAACTTTCGAAGAGATTAATCTTCAATATAAACATTTTAACTACCACATTTCAAAAAGTAAAAACTGTGACAGCTCAGTCTCATGATTCTCTTTACTGCCTCGACTTGTCTGAGGTTATGGGGAAAAGGCAAGAGACCTTGATCACAAATCTGAAGTAGAGGAGCGAGATGTGTCTGGAGGAGCCAAAAAAAGAGAACAATCAATGACCCAGAAAAGAAAAATTATTGTCCAAGCCCATCACTTAATTTCTTTAAAAGCCTATTGAAAAGTCAGAACCGCTCAATGTGCATCCACTAAAGTTAACACTCTTGGTATGCCATACAATTTAATTATTAGGATGTGATTCATTCAGTGAGTGGTCACCCATTCGATTGGACCATTTATGGCCCAGTGTATTCTTTACAGCTCAATAATCCTCCTTTTGGTCAGTAATCACTGAACTGTACAAATGTAATTTAGATACTTGATTGAGGAAGAGATTTTGCTAATTAAGAGTTTTTGTAAAGTGCATAATCATTTTGGGTGGCTATTCATCAGGAACAATGTGATGATTAGCCCTTGTGGTTGTCTAACTGCTGCTTATCTGCTTGAAAGAAAAGTAAAGTCTCTCATCTTAAGGGATCCTTTAGTATATACAATAACTAATCAGGGTTTGTAAGCGCAAGAGCAGGGTTTTTTTTGGGGTTGGCGGACTGCATATTCAAATCATATCAACAACATGTACATTTAATTGAATATATGCCTCTTCCAAACACCAGGGACCAGATGCATACATGATTGTTTGCACAAAAACCATGCATACAGCTCAAAAGTTGTGCACAAAGAAGCCAAGGAAGGATGGAAAAATCTCCAAAAAGCATCAAATGATAGATTAGACATTATAATATGCCACAAAAAGTTAGATTTAATTTCCATCATTTATTTTCAATTCGATTTTATTTATAGTATCAATTCGTAACAAGAGTTATCTCGAGACACTTTACAGATAGAGTAGGTCTAGACCACACTACAGAATTTACAAGGACCCAACAGTTCTAGTATTTTTCTCCAGAGCAAGCAACAGTGCGACAGTGGCGAGGAAAAACTTCCTTTCAGGCAGAAACCTCGGACAGACCCAGGCTCTTGGTAGGCGGTGTCTGACGGGCCGGTTGGGGTTTGAATGAAGAGTGGAAATAACAAAAATAGTGATATAAAATATATATATATATATATATATATATATATATATATATATATATAAAAAACGAATACTGATAATGATCCTAAACACACCTCAAAATCCACGGTGGATTACATCAAGAAGTGTAAACTGAAGGTTTTGCCATGGCCTTCACAATCTCTTGACCTGAAAATCTATGGATAGACCTTAAAAGAGCAGTGCGTGACAGACAAAAATCTCAAAGAACTGGAAGACTTTTGGAAAGAAGAATGGGCAAAGATACCTCAAACAAGAATTGAAAGACTCTTGCCTGGCTACAAGAAGCGTTAACAAGCTGTGATACTTGCCAATGGGGCAGTACAAGGTATCAACTGCAGGGTGCTTAAACGTTTGTAGACAACATTTTTTTGTTTTCTGTTATTTTGAAAGTATAAATGATGGAAATAAAACCTAACTTTTTGTGACATATTATACAAATGTCTAATTGGTCATTTGATGACTTTTGGAGATTTTTTCCATCTTTTCTTGGCTTCTTTATGCACATTAATACAAATTTTTACCTGGGATGCCCAGTCTTTTGAGCCCCACTGTACACCATTCCACAGATGCATTTGTTGCATTGCACTGTACATACACTTGCATAAGCATGTTCTAGAGTGAGCTGAGTGTGAGATCACAACTTTACTCTTATGATCTCTGTAAGGCAAGAGTAGGGACTTGTAATAATATTATGGGGAATACCATGTAGACCTTCTCATTAGAAGATGTGGTGCATGCTCAGCTCAATTGCCTCCAATTCTCTAAAGTGAGCATTGAGATATATATTACATTCATTTGGCAGATGCTTTTGTAAAATAGTGCATTCAATCTCAAAAGGAAAAAGAGATGGATGTCATCAAGAAGTCCAACTCCAATTAAATAGCTAAAAGCATGGTAGAGAACTACATTGCAAATGCCTTTTAATAAAAGAAGTTAGATTTGAAATTAAAGTGCTAGTGTGTGGTGTTGAGGTGCTGTCTGAAAGGCAGTTTTCAGCCTGCAATGAAAGATGAGCAGTGACTCTGCTGTCCTGGATTCAGTGGCTGGTCCATTCCACCGCTGTGGGGCCAACAGAGAAGAGTGATGGGGCGACCAATCTTCCAGAGGCAGAGGAGCGCAGTGGTTGGGCCAGCATGTTGGATTTGACCATTGCTTGGAGGTAGGAAAAAGGGGTATAGACCTCTTCCTGGATACAATTAGCTAGCGTGGCTAATTGTACGGTCATTGCAACGTGCCTAAAATTTTCTAAATAAAGTGCGCAGCACAGGTTTTCCCCTCTATGTGATTCAGTGTAGACTTATCCTTTAAACATCTGCAAGGCATATAAGTAAGCCCCGGGACCCACCACCCTGAATCCTTAGCCAACCAGGACTCCGATCCCCTTTCATATTGCCTTTCATAGGTAAATATTTAAAGAATCAACAGAGTTCAGGGCTCACAGTGATACAAGTTAGGACAATATAGCATGTTTTTTTTCACTTTGTCAGTTTGTTTTTTTATTTTACGGTAGTTCCTCTATTTTGGATAGGCCCAAAACAAATGTAAAACAAGATTTATGTTTCTGTGGGGGCTCTACCCAGAGCTTATGCCGTAGCCTACGCAAGTGGCCTGAGGTTTATATTTGTGTTCTTGTGTCTGCGTCATTTTAGCGCATCTCTTTAAGAGAATAGTAGAGCCGGCATGTTTGTGTGCTAGGGATTGTATGGTAGAGCAAGTGAGAGAGTGACAGGGATAGCTTTGGAGAGTACAAACTATGGAGGCATAGAGGTAGAAACAAAAGTGTCTCCTCTGTGCTTTCTGACCATTGTGGGAAATCTGTACCTGGAGAAGGACAACCCAAAAAGGAGTAGGAGTAAATGCAACGCTACCAAGCCACGGCCAAGCAGACCAATCACAGTTGTTGTGGTCTGCTTCGCCGCAATGTGTGGTTAAATTTTTTTGAGGTAGACTTAGGCAGAGGGTCTGCATTTGCTACATCTATTTATCCTATTTTCTTAGACCATCTTGTTATTTATTAAGGACATTTTGCACACCACACAAAATACAGTACCTCCTTCTCCCGTCCCAAGTCCATCACTACAACCTATCAAATCAAATAATTATGAATTTCTCGTACTGCAGTGAAATTTGTATTCTTGTATTTGTATCTTATTCTTTTTTAGCCTGTTTTTATTTTCTATCTCTTTTTAAACTGCTCTTTATTGTTTTATGTAAATCACTTTGAATTTCCTTGTTGCTGAAATGTGCTATAGAAATAAAGTTGCCTTGCCTTATGACCTCCAACCTGTCAGTCAAAAGGACACTGAGAACACTGTTGGGACTACAAGATGCCAGCCCATCAGTTGGTGAAAAAGGGCATAGAGAACAGTGCCTGTCTAAGTGGAAGTGGAACTGCACCGCGACTGCTTTTGCCTCGCCATTCTATTGCAGCAAATGCTGTCTGCATGGAGTTTTGAAAACTCTAACCACACTTGCAACCGCTTTACCGGCATTGCCGTGACTCACTGCGACTTAATGTTAAACAAACTACTGAGGCGATGTCATTTCATTCCGTCTGCACCTCTGTGTTTGTGTAACAGAGTGAAGCCCCGCTCTCTGTCTACATGCAAAGAGGACAGATACAGTTGTGCTCATAAGTTTACATATCCATGCTTAAAGTGACTAAAAAGAGGAGTACATTTTTTTTTGCAGCTGTATCATGCAAATAAATAGTAAAAAATCATACATTGTGATTTCATGATTTTTTTTTTTTTTGGGATTATGTCTCTCACAGTGGACATGCACCTACGATGAAATTTTCAGACCCCTCCATGATTTCTAAGTGGGAGAACTTGCAAAATAGCAGGGTGTTCAAATACTTATTTTCCTCACTGAATATATAACAAAGAAGAAATGCAGCATATCCGTACATTTTAGAAGCTCACACTTTAAATTGTTTGCCATTTGTGCTCATAAGGCTACTCAAGTGATAAATTGGTTGTCAAAAGAGTTGTTTTGAATCAGTTAATACCAACAGAGGCTACTTATTAAGTCTCTGTGTTCTGTTATTACCTCAGCCAAGGAGAAAATGTTTTTGTTTGTCTGTCTGTCAGCAGGATTACAGAAAAACTACTGGCCAGATTTCCATTAAACTTGGGTGGAAGGGTGTAGCATTTGCGTCATAGGGCGTTCATGCTACGTTCATGTGGGGTTGGCATATTTGTAAAAATGAGTTCCTGAATGGGAGAATTCACTCTGAATTAACATTGTGAGTAAGGGCATTGGCGAAGGTCAGCACTTTCCGAGTGCCCTTTTAGGTAACCTGTTTTTTTGTGAAAGAAATTGCTATTGTGAATATGAGGAGCTGTACCTTGTATTTAATAACTTGTGTCATAGAAGGGATGCTCACTAAATACCCTAAAAAATTTAGAAAGGGACAGACAAAGTGAGGAAGTAAAGCAGAATGTGCCTTGGCACCAGACCTCTGATTCTATTTACGGCTTTTAACTGAAATCTGATTAACAGAGGCATTTTAAGCAGAGTGACCTGGAGGAGGAGTGAGGAATGGGGGAGAGGAACAGAAGCTTTCATTAAATCAGCAATCAATGCCAGCACGCCTCAGAGACCAGCGCACAGGAATAAAAGAATGAAATTAAATTAAATAAAGTAGCCATTTCCCATGTTTATCAAGTCTGTTTGGGTTTGAAGTTCACTGTGGGTGCTACATCACTTTACAGGGAGGTTTTCTATCTTTTACCCTGATCTTGTCTGCCTACACTATCTCTGCTTAGTGGTTATGCACTGTAGCAGTGACACAACTATATAAATTACATGATAACTGATTATAAGCGGGAATCATTTTGAAGATTAACAAAGCTGATGATCTAGGTTGTCAAACAGCCAGATAACTGTTAAAATGACATGATGGTATAGCTCAGTGATCAAAGCAAGCCATTTGTGATTGGAAATTATGAAACACTTGAGAATTTCCTTTGAAATGGACCTGAGGCGATGGCCTGAGGGGCTGCTGAGAGGGCTGTCTCCCCCAGCAGATAGAGCTATTCAACCCTGCATTATAGCCCCATTAGACATGGCTAGCGCACTGAATGGTTTGCCTACCACTGATGCCGTTTCTTATTAAGGCTGTGCAAAAGCAAGGAGAAGTGTCAATTTCTAGGATTAGAGCTCATTATATTATGCCTCAAAAAACAAAAATGTACAGGAGAGCTGGTATTGCAAGGTACATCTATTTTTAAGGGCGCTTCCTGATCATTAAAGGTTTGTGAGCGGTTACTGGTTTAGATACAGCCTACTAGCACAATGGACAGATGCACTTGAGTATCGTGAAGTTCCACAGTGTAATCTACCTGCTTCAGCACTTTAGTGTAGAGAAGTGGAGGTGGAAGAGTGGTAATGATAACAATGCTGATTAAACAACACACACGTGGGTCCAAAATTACCAAACCTCTGAGGCTGCAGCTCTGTGGAGTCTGTATAATGTATCATAATGAGACATTTTTTCTGTTACAAAATGTCCCATTATGCTGGTTTCTAACTTTTCCCTATATTCTCTTTTCATTAAGATATGGTGGTAATGGTAAAGAAGGGAGGCAATTACTTGTACACACCGCGATCATTCATTTACTTTTAACATATCATGCACTATTACTTTTGTTTTAATACCACTTTGGAAAAGTGGAGAAAATCCGCAGACTGTAGTGGAGCACAGTACCTTTATCCCTGTGACTAACACCACAATAACACAGACAGATTGCCCCCAGGAGAGGCTATGTCTGGTGAAAAAAAAAATCTGTCTCCCACTGTGTGTGTGTTTGTATGTGTGTGTGTTTGTGTGTGTGTTGGAAAACCTGCCACAGGGGAGCATCATTGAGACACAGTACAGCAGCAGGATTCACTCTTTCAGCTCTGACAAGGATTTAACTGTTGGCTCCAAACATGATAAATAGTGCATAGAAATCACCTCACTATTGGAAGGATGAGGCATGGAGATGGACAGTGGCAGGGAAACCACCGGTGGTTACCGTTGACCAAAGAATTGTGGGGTTTTAGATAGTATTTGTGATTTTTGATGGTCTATTTAATCCACAGTATAACCAAGGGACTTTCCTAGGAAGCAGTAGTGATTGGATAATGGTGTGGTTGCCAGGTCATTTTCAAGTGTTTGGTCAAGCCTTTAGTGACACAAATGTTCTCCACAACGGGAATGCCCTTTACAAACAGCAACAACCAGGCATCATTTTTAAAGTTGGATGTGGTTCAACATAATCCATAGTGCATGAAAGTCAAATGGCAACTTTCAAGTGGTACCCAACTCTATATATAAAATGTTGCTCTCTGCCCGCTGGAGAAGTAATTTTTGGCTTACTTCAGCCATTCTCCCTGTCCTGATTCATGCATCTGATTTGCTTTGTGTCTGATAATGCTGTCATGAATGAATAGTTGAATAAAGAGGAGGCAGGGTAAGGAAGTTAACTTTGAGTGACAGCTACACAGATAAATAGCCTTGGTTTTATGGCTCAGCACTCTACCTTTTTAGCTTAAAGGAGAATTCCGGTCGTTTTCAACACCTAGGGCTATTGTTTGTAAATTTGGAGTGCTGTCAGTCGAGAGAAAAATGAAAGCAATCGAAGCTGACTGCACCGTATTATCCTCCTGCTAGTGTTAGTACCCAACAGGTTCAAACAGGGCAAGTTTTATACTTGTTTTTAACCTCTTAACATGTTTAAAATTTCAATACAAGTGCCTTGTCATGTGCAGGTATTCTGTCCGAGTGAACACAGCGAATTTGACTGCAGTAGATGTGACAGGGCTAGTTTAAAATTTGGCCTGTTTAAGCCTGTTGGCTGCTACCTCTAGCACGAGGATAACTCATTGTAGACACCACCGATTGTTTTCATTTTTCTTGTTACTGACACTCCAAATTTACAGCAACAGCAAAGCTAGGTGTTGAACTTGAACAGATTTGTCCTTTAAGAGGCCCAGGGAGATTCTTATTCCTGGGCAGGTGGGCTTTGTACACAGCTTGGGTAATCACCTCTTCTTTAGCCACACGCCTAATGATCCTAGCCAGCATCTGGCGCAGGTGGCCTCAGCGATTCTTTATACTGGAAAAGAAATCGGCCGCAAGACACTGCTTCTTCTGTCCTTTTTGTTATACTCTTTTTTTTTTCACATTTTTGTGATTTTTTTTTGTTGCATTTGCTGCTATCTGACACACCCCTCATCTTTTGCCAGCCACATAATGGGCTTTTCAGGTTAAGACAGAGGAGATATTTACGTCATGAGTTCCTTAACAATACAAGTGCTGTTCCACTTGTTCAGATGGGTCTGCGGGTGCAGCTTTGGCCTTCACTGAGACCTCCATAAACTCTGGTGGAGCATTAAAGCAGCAGATGTGCTCCTAAGGGAGAACAAGGCCGCTCGGAGCCATGCCAGGGAAGGGGTTGAGAAGAATGCACATATAATAAGAGGTGGTAACGGCTGGGGTATCGGTAGCATAACATTGTTTTGCAGTCTCCTTTCATCAGGGAAGGTCGGCGTTGGATAGATTAGGATGCCACAATATATTTAGCTGTCTTTGGTGAAACAACAGTACCTTAACAGAATGATACACATGTTTATTAGTGCCTAAAACAAAATTCCCACACTCTACTTGTGGGATCTTAGACCATTCAATCATGTGTCCAATTGCCTGTTAAATCACCCACATATTTAATAATCCAATAATTTGGTCCCCTATCAGGGAAAGAGCCTTCAGGATTCTTGAGAGAGTTGTTCTTACTTACAGTTTACACTGAGCTGTGTGAGATATTAGTAGTAGCATGTAAATTAGGTGTATAGGATACTTCAACTCCCACATGTCCTAATATGGGAAAAGAATTACTCCAGCTGTTTGTTTGTCTTTGTATGTCTCCTAATCTATTTCATGTATTTTGAGAATTTATTAAGAATTGTCCAAAATGCATGCTGTTGATGTTTTGTTAAAATCTTGTAGAATGTTTTTTTTTTATTAAACCTATAAAGCAAGACAAAATCTCCCCAAATATCTTTTGTCATTTATTCGAAGTCCGTTTTTAAAAGTGTTTTTATGAGAAAAAAAAAAAAACTTTCTTCAAAGTACACAATCGGCTAATGGAGCTAAACGGTGACTGTACACTTTTTAAACGGCTCTGGTTCTGGAAGGGATTTTATTTTCTTATTAATTTACTCCATACATGTTAGATTTTACATACAAAAAAACAAGGGCTGAACAATTAATCACATTTTCTATTAAATTGTGTTAAAACATTGCAATATTCCTTTCCTAATCGCAAAGGCTGTGATTTGGTCAAGTAACTCGTAAGAACAAATCAGTCTGCACTCCGCAGAGAAAGCATCAACTTGGCTTTCTGTCATTTAAACAACTCTGAATTGTGGTTTAAAACTTGTACAGCCATTTTATTAAAACAAAGGGTTCTATTCGGGCTTGAGTCCATAAATGCAGTTGATGGTTACAGGCACGCACAACTGATGGCTCGGTTAGCAACGATTAGTGCTGATTAGCAGTTAGCCCCAGTTAGCTGGTTCTTTTATAGAGATATGGAGTTGAGGAAACTGAACAGTTTGTTTAAATCTATCTAATCTCTTGTTTTTCATACTATGTAATGTATTGCTTGCCTTTGTTGAATAATACAGAAGACAAAGCTTAAAAAAAATTGCATATGAAATCGCAACATTAGTGGAAAAAAGGCGATTAGATTATTTTCAAAGTTTTTCAGTCCTTAAAATAAAAACAACAACCTAACCCTTTTATATTATATATTTCTACACCTGGAACAAAGCCAAGCAATTACAAAATGAATTGTGACCATAAAACATTTAGTTTGACACATAAAACAACATAAAACTTGGAAAACAGACAACAAGGCAAAGGTACAAAACTGTGTATAACGATGAAAGACTTCAGTTCACGGGTTTGGCTAACATTTCCATGGTAATTATGAGCTCCGCCAATCAAAAACATTGCAGTTAGGCTTAGAATTGTGGGTTGTGTAGAACTTCTCCATGACATTACAAATAAGACTACAGGAGCATATATCATTGTTCTAGAATCTTGTAGGTCTGGCAAGTCGACCTTTGGATGGTTAAGACATTATGGCTAATAATCAAAATCTGGACTCAGAACAAAAATGGGATTTTCACTTTTGGAACCGTACTGTTCAGCTCTATTATGTCACAAAAACTATTTTCCAAAATAAATGTATGGTATTCCTTAACAAGTAAGGATTTATATTGATGAGATCTAACAATTTTATTAATATTTGCATAAATTTTAACTTTGTTTTTGCTTGTAACCCTTTCAAGGTACTTTTGAGCGTAAGCAAGGAATTTCTATTGTGAATTATGCCTGTATCTTGACTGGGGAAAACAGTTTTTTGCCATACTGCCCAGCCTTAACACTTAACCTATCAATGTCCCGAAGCACCTTATTATTGAGTATTTTTCAAGAATTTGCGGCACTTTAGACTACATTTTGAGTTCATGTTGCTATTTATGACTGTAATTCCCCCCAACCCTGTCCAATTTACCCCTATCTCTCCCTCTGCTTAGTTTATATGCGTAAAGAATGCAAATTAGCCACTTAGTAACCACATCAATTACCCACCTGGCCTCTTATCAGCCCCACTGTGTTGTTTGCAAAACACTCGTTACGGTCCTGTGGTGATGAAGGCGGACGGTCGTTGGTGAAATCTGTGTTATGGTTCGCTCTGGAACCAATTAGTACTCAATGCCTGCTGTCCTCTGAGACCAGTAAAAAGGGGCAAGAGGCCGAGGCTTAAAACAATAATGTGCAACCAGGCCACACCTAATAAAATGTGCGTATGTAAGTATATTATTAAACAAGGATCATGGTCAACACTTCTAGACTTTATCATAAAGTCAACACACATTTAATTGTGTATACTTTATATCTCACTATGAAGTTAAACAGTCTACAAAAAAGCATACAGAGAGAGAGAGAGAGAAGGAAAAAGGGAAGTTGCAGAACAGAAGCCATATTTCACTTTTATTTTTAGAGACCTGTAATCTACGCGCTACCTCTCCCTTGTGTCCTCTGCTGTTGATAGGATGACGTCAGCAAACGGGAGTCTTTTTCCGGCCCTCCTCAATTTCTAGAGGGAAGGGTGGCCTGGTATGATCCGGTTGTGCACTAAGATAGGCTTGGGCATAGGTCCTGTATCTCAGAATGGCAGAGCAGAGAGATGGGAAGACTTAGCAAGGGGAGGAGGAAGAGGAGACGTAGATTAAAGCGAAACCGATCTGTCTCTCATTATGTCCTCTGTTTTTGTCAGATAACCCAGGAAACATCTCAGACTCATGCAGCTTTTAGAAGCTTGATTTAGATCCACTCGGCTCCCCAAGCTTGCTCGATGAAACAAAAGAATTATGGTGGTATTGTTAGATACAGGAACTTGTATGCTAAGTATTTGAGTATCACTGAGAAGGAGCCATGTGTCTGCACCTGTGCGTGCATGTCATACAATCTGCCGTAGAAGCTGTTACTATCCTATGAAAGGAACACGCCCTCGAGGTTTAATGGTTAACCTTTAGTGTCATCTTCTCATCTCCTGACATTTACTGTCCTCTGTAAACACCCTCATGCAATTGGCACAGAAGGTTAATGTTTATATGTTTAATAGTAGACTTATGGACCTTTTCAAAACAATGATCCTACATTAGGTGATATACAACTGATAGCTACATTAATTCTTTTAAATGTAGCAAAATGGCTGCTACTACCTAGCATCCCTCACAGTATCCTAGAGCACAAGGTGAAATCATCAGAAAATGTCTTGTTTTGTTTCACAACCTTCCAAAACCCATACATATTCAATATAATATATTCTCACATTCTTGAACCTAGAACCATGAAATGTTTGGTAATTCTTGCAAAAAAAAATTACTGATTTGATGATTAAATGATTATCAAAATATTTACAGAATAATTCTATTTTGAGACACATCATCAGTGTTGTTTCCAGGAGTCACTGGGTGTTTCGCGTCTTACGACAGACACCTTCGTCCAGGCAACCCGACCCGAGGATGATCAGACCCCCGCCTGTGGCATTCTACTGCCCCCACTGCTCTTCTTTCTTTAACCAGAGCCATCTGGATGTTTTTTACTGCCGCCTCCACGTTGATGTCTATGGCTCTTCTTCGGTTAGCACCTCTTATGCTCAGCGTGCCGAATGCCTTGCTCAGTGAGTGACTGGCAAGTCTTCTGCTGCCCACCTCTATTGGCATACACCTGGTCCTCCATCCGTTCCTCCGACAGTTCTTCACCAGTTCTTGGTATTTCTCCCTCGTTCTCTTATGGGTCTCCTCCGTCTTCTCCCAGGGCACTGTCAGCTCCAACAAGATCACTTGTTATGTGGCCTCTGAGGCCAAGATGATGTCTCAATTTGGACTTGACGATGTGTGTTGGAAATTTCAGCGGCCTTTCTAGCTCGACTGTCATCGCCCAGTCTCGGGCCATGGAGAGCAAAGCTACAGAGCAGTTTTTCGATGCTTTCTCTTGCTTTTGTCCTTCCTTGAAGAAGTGAATGGCATTGGCTGTATCGGCTATCCTTGATTCTCTCGCTGATCGCCTCAGCAATGGATTTGAGGACCTTTTGAGTAACTAATCGATTAATCAACCAATAATTTAAATTCGTAATGAAATTTTAAATTTGTAATAGACTTGTATATTATGTAGACTGTTTGGACTGGCACGGCTTTACAGAAGAAATGGGTCATGTAACGTAAAATTAAACCATATCCATATAAATAGCATTGCTTCGTTTGTGGAGAGGCAGCGGATGCGAGGACATTAGGTACATCGGTGCGACCTAGATGAAAAATATTACTAGCGCCCTAGAGCCCTGTGAGCTAACAGACACTAACTAGCACTGGTTGCTGCTTTTGTCTGAAAAACAACACGGACGGGACAAAATGTTGTTTACTAGTAAACTGTTAAATCTTGAGACCGTCGTACAACCGACTGTTATCTGTTGAATTTTCCTCACGTAACTCTGTCCTCTGTGACTGTCTACATCTAGAAACTAAGCTGCGTGGTGGAGGGAACAACTCTGACTGGCACATGATCAGACAGTGGTTTACGGAGCGGTAGATTGGCGTTGCAAAATAACCTGGAGCGTTCAATGAAATGACGCATTTAAAATATCGTCACGCAAATTTGATCGTGTGAAGCCCAAATCGTGATCGTGATTAACATTCGGTTAATTGTGCAGCCCTACGTCGAGTTTCTGGATTTGCTAGCTGAGAAAGACAAGAAGTTGGCTAGACATCTACCTACATTATACTGAATTTTCACTCGGTGGCAGACGTGCTCCTCGCTGACATTAGAAGTGACATAAATGTGGACCCCTTTGTTGCTGTGGAGGTGGACAAGACGACTCATTCCAAAGCCCAAATATCTGTGGTTGTACGTTTATGTATGTGGAGGTAAAGTAAAAGAAGCCTTTCTTGGCTTTGGTGATGTCAGCAACATCCGAAGAGCAGCAGCTATTTCGCAGTATGTACTGAGCACATTAGAGAAATACAACTTCTGCCATAAACTGGTTGCGCAGACATACGATGGAGCCTCTGTCATGGCCTCAGAGCTAAATGGGGTGTGGGCAGTGGTTTAAGAGAAGGTGCCCGAAGCTATATTCCGCATTGCTATGCACACAAGTTGAATCTGGTTTTAGCCCAGTCCGGGAAATGCATCCCTGAGATGAGCAAAACCTCCAAATGCACCCATCTCCTGGATGACACTGTCAAAGGCCACACCCCCAGGCTTGAACACCAATTCAAGCCTGGACCAAAGGATTTTATTTCACCTACGAGATCTACGTGCCATGTTTTAAAGTAATCAGCGACAATCCCGACAACTGGGACGGTGAAACATTGGCAATGGCTGCTTGGTTTGAGTTGTGGCTTTCAAAATGGTTATGCTTAATATTGAATATATAATTGTGATTGAATTAATGCCAACTGCAAGTCAATTGAGCAGTGTGTGTTTTCATTGTTGCTGACTTTGTCTGACAAACATAATTGGCCGCTGTGTAATAACTAGTGATGAAGATGGCTGCATAACTTGCATTCTGATTCTGGACATTAAAGAGAGACGATACGTCATCCTGATTGGAAAATTTCTTGATATCGACCATGTTGTGCCTGACGTGAACTGTTTTGATTGAGTATTAGCCTAAACAATAAATTAGCTATTCTGGCTTACATAAATCAGTGCCTGACCTCTTACTGACATCACTGCACGTCACTGCTATGAGTGCTGCCAGTTCATGGATTCATGGATGGATTCAGGAGCCCAATCCACATGCATTTTAGTCCATGGGACACAGATAGGATGGAGGTTCTTACTAGGCATAAATACTAGGTATATACACCGTAAGACTACCCTGTGGAGAAAAAGCCAAATTTCATAAGGCAGGAAATCGGCTAATTATGAGCTTCCTTTTTGTGTTTAGCAAACAACATGTTTAGAAGAAAAGAGGAAACCCATCTTTCCGGATAACTAATAGAAGGCTAATATTATTATGTCCAACGCCAGCCAAGAAAGTTTGTTTATTCAGTTAAACTCGGTACTGAAAATCAGCTACAGATTTGACCTTCTCAGCACTACTGCTATTTAAGGGGTCATAGTTGTGAAGCTGCAGAGAAGCAGCCATTAGTGGAAGGGTGAGATAGAGCTTTATATCCAGCCTTCAGGTCAACATTGTAAAAGGAAGGCTGGAAAGAGCTGCAAACAGACACAGGAGCAATAGAGTCAAAAAGTAAAATTTGGTGCCATCAGAGTAGTGAGAAGGCAACCCATGACTAAAGTTAATAGTCTGGTTTGTCGTGCGGAGAAAAAGAGCATGGGTATGAGTCTGAGTTACGGTGGATGTACGTTACACAACAGAGAGAGATTGCTGGTTAAGTCCTGATTGGCCAAACAAGGAAATGCACATTTTTGGGCCCTGCCCTTACAGTGGTTGGTCAAGCAAGTGTGTAGAGCCTGTAAGCCTGTGCAAAACCGAAACAAAACAGCTTCTGTTCAAAACAATGATAATTTAAGATTTGTTTTGAAGTTAGTCTGAAAAAACACCTCTACCACCAAGAAATAATGGACTATAAAAAAAACATTGGTTTATTGCAGCCAAGATATTTCCAAGCCATTTCCAATTTAATGGCAAACACACACAGCTTTGGCAAGGAATTTTTTTTTTTTCACTCTTGGCTTGTTAAAAAAGTGAAAACTGTTGACCTGCTACTGTACATGTCTCCTTTACTTTTCTACAACTTCGTTAGCTACACCTGTACATTGGAAGTCACACTCCATTCAGCCTCCTTTTTTCTTTTCTGCTTATGCTTCAAATAAAACACAGTTTCAAAGACCACGCCATATGTGTATTTTCCACACTTTGGAATATGTAATATATTTAGTTTGGTGGTAATCACTCACACATTGGGACAACAGAGGCAAAGTACTGACTGAGAGAACGGAGCGAGGAGAGTCGCTGATGTTTTAAAACACGTATGGATGATTAATTACCTGGAGCTGCTGGAGGAAAATACTGGTTTTTAAGAACACAGAGAGAGACCACCACAAATCTCCTCCATTGGAATCATTGAAATTTGATTAAAAGGGAAACAGAACCTTCTTCTGCCGGGTAAGCAGAATATTCACAGTGAAATGCAAAAGTATCCGTTCCCCTTTCAATATGGTAAAGTGTCCGTCAGAGTTTGTACAGGTTCATTTGCCAAAGGACAAGAAGGAAAGTCATTACTGCCTTTCCCTTTACCTGTAACCTCCAAGAAATGCATATTACATTGAGTGAGGTGCAGTCAATCAATTGCGACCATACAATCACAATCTATCAACAAGGCTGTCAGGTTGAGCAGATCCCCAGGCTGGAGTTGGTAATGATGAGTTCAAACACCTGAAACTGGTCTTT
>NC_048407.1:21505223-21510324 GCF_013103735.1 Etheostoma cragini
CACATCATCCACTGACAAAAGATGAGCATCCTTCAGCAGAGAGAACACCGACCGTTAACAAACTGGTCATTTGACATTGATCATGGGTTCATTCCTCACCTCCTGAAATGTCATGAACTTCCTAAAATACACTTTTAAAAATACATGAGATAATTTGTTTTCATTCTGTGCTTCTGTCATATTTGTTTGAAGTATTTTTTCGTGTTTGACTTTAATGTTTTTTCCATCAGCCTCAAGATCTTTTCAGATAGAAGGATATAACTCCTTTGAGGCAGAACCCCCCACTCGGATATGTGCTGTGGCTTTGGACCTACAGGATATGTGTTTCTGGGGTGGAGGTGGAATTTTCTGACTTTAGAATAACAACACCCCACCTTCCACTGGCATGTCTTAAAGGGAATTCTACTCCGTTTGTAAATCTTCATTTCCTGTCACAAACCCGCAAGAACATATCAGACACTCCACCATAGACTATACTGTTGAAACCAGGCTCAGTAAATTCCCATTTATTCCCAATTAGTGTTTTTGAAATGGCCCAAACTACACAGGATAGCAATGCTATATAAATAAATGTCTGGCCTAGGCGATTGGTGGAGGAAATGGTTTACTTGGGGGTCTGAGTGCTTCCAGGTTGACATTCCCTGTGATGGATCAGTGTGTCTTGGAATGTCCAAGTAGTAATCTGAAGTGTAGCTCTTGTTTCAGTTGGATTAATAGGAAGGAGTGGACCCAACTGTTACCATGTCCACATGGCCTTGATCATTGGAGCTCTGTGTATGTTGTATCAAATCACTGGACCCCACCCATGGATAAAAGGATGTGGGTAGACCACAGACTACCTAAAGGTTGTGTGTGTTTTCACCAAGGACTCCACGGATATTTTTAAATTGTATAAACAGAAACGTCAACAAGACGGTTTGCTCAACATTACATTAACTATTCTTTTAAAGCTTTAGTGCATAACTTTTGGATATTAATGAATGTCTGTTACATTCAAGCCATTGCCAAATGAGTTACTACAAAGCTAATTTAAACCTATCAGGACCACAAAACTCTCTCTGTAATTCTCAGTATGTTTAGAAGATTGTGCCGCCTGGCGACTTTTGCGCTTAGAATCCCAAGTGAAGATAATTACCTATTCTGAAGAGTTGATTTTTTTTCTTTTTTTTTTTTTATTCCTTTGAGTCCTCCTTGGCTACAAGCAACTGTGTGGAGAATGGGTGGGGGCTATGTGTGATCTTGGAAGGCTTGTATCATGTGGACGCGCTGACAGTTTTGTTGTATATATTAATTTATAATTCCTCATGGGGGCGACAGAACTCCTCACTACAGCTTTAATATTGCATCTTACCTTGAAACCTTACAGATGGCACAGCTCCCCAAGAGGTCATGTGATTATACAAGTCAACAGAGAATTGTGTCATAGGATAGTCAGTAGTCAGTCAGTCAATATTTGAAAAATAGTTAAGTAATGTTGAATCATTTTTTTAATCTTTATTTTTTATTTATTTTTCCTTTTGCATTTGAATTAAATGTTAAACAATAAAACAAATATTGAATTACCAATATATATATATATATATATATATATATATCACAAATTAATTAACTTACCTATTCTTAACAAGCACCTGAATTCCATACAAATCACTTTGTGTCCTCCAGCTACAACAATAACCATACAATAGTATAACTGTTAAATTATGGGCTTAGGGTAAAATCAATAAACAAAGTCAGATAATATTATTCTCTCAGGCGGTAAACAAGTGTCATATTTAAGAGGTTGTGAAGTATTTTCCCGGATTAACACCTGCAGCAATTCCCAATTAATACTGACTGGACATTATAGTAAAGACTGAAAGAAAGTGAACGACTGAATAAGTTGTGTGAGTGCAAAAAATAGGTATAGACTTAATATACTTGATGTAAACAGCCATAGGCAATGTCTCTGCTGTGTTTGCATTCATGAGCATACAGAGTTTGTGTGTATGTTTGACTATGTTCACTTTTTTGTTTGTAATATCATGTGGAGGTTTTTAAAGACTTTATGAGCTACTGTATTAGCATACATATTTACTGTTTGAGACTGAAAGAGACACTCTGGCGTAAGAATCAGAAAAAAACTTCACATATCACCCAGCTTTTATTATGGCTGCTGAGCCGGCGAGGGGTAGATTAAAAACATGTTTTTGAGCAGGTTCGTGAATCAACTGTATTAAAGGGGAGATTAGTTTGCCTTAGAGATTAAGTGTGGCCTCAACACAATATCATCTGCAGATTTGAAAGTGTGCAGGACGATTTCAACATAGTGTTTCTGCTTCTTAACACATAGGGATATATCTTCCTCTAGAAATCCTGTATGTGGATAGATAAGTTAGTTTAGTAGCATGCAGCTGATTGTCCAGGACTTGTTGCGGCAGTCAAGCGCAGATGTAGATGCAGCATCATATGCCATCAAGTTCAGAAAGTCTTGATTCTTCCCCAATGGAGAAAACCCAGTAGACCTAGTTTGACATCTCTACTTTGGAATTTACTTATAAACTGGCAGTTGAGCCATCTGGCGGGTGCAGTGTGTATCTAAGCACTGTTTTCTGTTAAAACAATCGCTGTGTAGTGTGTAGCACCTGTGCAATAACAGTCCACACACTTTCATTGCTGTGACTGCTGATCTAGGAGCCCAGCCAACATGATAACTATCCAAACCAGGCCAGCACAGGGACAAACCACTCTACCTGTGTGTTTTCAGCAGACTTTGTCCATCGAGAAAATACAGAAATATTAGACTCATTAGCGGAGGAGAACTTTTCAACTATGATGACATTGTCCATCAGGAGAAATTGATTGTAAATCTTCTGCAGTTACAAGAAGTCTGGACTGTTTCGTCTCAAGCCTGTGCTGACCAAAACCCACACACTCACTGGAATGTTCACATTTCCACCCCACTATCCCCCAAATCAACCCTAAACAAACCTGCTCTAACACCTCTCTGGGGGACTTGTCGGTTGGCAGCTTATGGACCACACACAGACGTACACACACATTTACAGACTCACTCAAACACAAGTGCACACACAAGCAACCACACACTTTAATTTAATATCCATAACAACATAACCTTGAAGGATAAAATGCAGGACTCATTTAAATGCTAATTTGTTTGTTAACATAACATCAGGATTCCGTGCGGGACAGGTTACGGAACTAGTCTGTCACTTGATATGTATATTTTATTCTACTTTGTTATTTTTATTGGAACTTTGATTATGATAATACAAAACACTAAATAAAACATTATTATAAACAGGATGGACTTGAGCAACATATTTTATGTATTCAGGTGCTTATTACCAGACAGGAAATCCGAATGGCGAGAAAGAAGAAAAAAAAAAACTAAGGGCTGATGGATTCTGTGGATATGTCAATATTAAAATGGATGGGGCAAATTATATTTATTTGTTTGGTACTTCATATGCACAAACTTACCCTCTGAGTCAGGGAATAAGCACATGGTTTCCAACAACCTTTGGCGTATAAGTATACGGTAATTTCCCATTTTTCTTGGGATCAATAAACATCTATCAATCTATCTATCTATGGAAAATTAAGAGTATAGAGAGCAAGCTATGATTGTAGTATGTATTCTATTATTTATCTATTTAGCACAAATGGGGTTTATAAAGTGTATTTTAGTTGTTTTTCTTAATTCTCTTTCCTGGCGTTAAATTTTTCCCTTTTTTTTAGCAGGGGACAATTTCCCAGTAGGACAGGAAACCAGCAGTGGCTAGTGCCTCGTATCATTTGTTTGAACTTAATATTTGTAAGTAATACTGGTAAATTATTTCTACACAGTCCTGCTATGCATATTTAATCATATCAATGCCAGTTTGTGTTATCTGCATTATGTAAAGATACCCTGTGGAGAGTTTGACCACTAGTTCTATGGGGCGATGATTTCATGAGGAGAACCTCATGTTTAGTTTTTATATCACACATGAGTATCCAGTCATGTAATGCAGTACACATTCCTGCCAATAATTAAACTATTCCAACTGTTCAACAGTCAGTGGCGAGAACACAGCAAGGAACAAAGCAATGCGGCTACAAAGGCAGAAGAAACAAGACCATCAGCTAGCCAACAATAACAACAAGTATTTTTCAAAATGTTTCATAAGAAAGGAAAAGCATTCAAAGGGCTTGTTAGGCCTCAGAGATACATGTGCATTTTGGTAAGAAATATGGAATTTCTTCAATAGAATTTAAATAAGAATCTTTTATGGATTTGATTTCAAATTTCCGTATTTATATGCCTATTTGATAGTGTGTGTTTGTGTGTGTGTGTGTGTGTGTGTGTTTTGGCTTATAATTTTCTCATGACTTATTTCACAGATAATTCAGAAAGCGCGACTGTCAAGTTTAAAGAAAAAAAAAGAAAGGTTTGCCAACAATGCTTAGCGGCTGAGTAGGCAGAGAGCAGAGAGCGCAATTCGGCAGGCCGTTAGCTTGTTGCTCTCTCTACCAACATCAGCTGTGTAAAATGTGTATGAAGGCGGACATTTAACCGTGGTGTTTTGTCGGGATTAAGCAATAAGCAGATGGACACTCCGCTAGCGTCGAGGCTAATGTGCAGTGTTAAACACTGCAGCTAAAACATTAATGTGACCACCTCAGCTAAGAATGCAGAAATGTCTTTACCTTCCCTTCCATGTATTATATTGAATGTTATGTTACCTGTAGAATTAATTCATAATAATCAGACACACAAAAGAAATCCCCCATTTATTTAGTGGACTGTCCTGCCTATTGTGGGAAGCTAAAATGCTAAAAGCAACTTAAGTTTTTTTTTTTTTTGTTATCTCTCCATAATCTCTTGAACATAGGACAGAAAACAGTCAATGAGGATAACTAAACAATGAATATTGTGTTCATCATATTTTATGTCACATAACATACTGTATTTACTCCTATAATTTCACCAGCAGAAAAATAGATATAAAATACATTTATATTTAAATATAAATAAAATGCGGTGATGATGCTGTTACGGCGGAAGTGTCATGTCACTGCCAGTAATATGATGATGCGGTTATCGTCAGAGCCTTTC
>NC_048407.1:21510424-21517876 GCF_013103735.1 Etheostoma cragini
GCAGTTGCGAGTCAGGAATGTTAACAGTATGAAATTTAGCAGGGAAGGGGTGATAGTAATGGGGAGGGGGTTGATCTGCCAGGTCTTGACTCCTCATTACCAGTCTCTGCCTTTTAGAAATGGGATCTGTTTATTTGGCTGAGTTTCCCCGCAGGGCGTTGAACTAGCGAGGCAATATGGTCAAGTGTTCTGGCAAACGTGCGCCAGTGTGATTATTATATCACTTACCACAGCTCATCAAAGAGACATCACTTCTGAGAGTGTTTAACTAGCGCACCCAGCTGTGGAAAATGTTGAGGCTCTCTCTGTCACTGGAAGGGGATACAGCACAGTGCAGGCCTCTGTGTCTTGGCCCGTGGTTGTCATTTTGTGTTGTCTGGCTGTTTAAATGTGTTTTTAAGTGAGCATACATCCGTGTGTGTGTGTGTGTGTGTGTGTGTGTGTGTGTTTGTATTTCTGCATGAATGTGTGTGTGATTATTTTTGTGTGTGGTCTTAAGAAAGAAGTATTGGCGCACACTTATGCTCCTATGTCTATATGAGTTCATACCACACATATTAATGCACGCGTACTCCAAAAATATAGTGCACTTTCTATTTTCCTTTCTAACTGAATGGGCCCACTTTAGGAGCGTGTAGAGGCTATGGGAGAGCTCTCTGTCTCTGATGATCTATATAAGTGGTTTGGAAGAGCCTCCTCTTGAAGTCAGCCCAACTCCAACTTGACTCCTAATGCGTCAGTGTCGGCTGCAATACACTGAACCATATGTTGGCTCATGGGTCTCTTACACTGAAGCAAAGACTGCCTTGTCACAGTGGGAGAACATTTTCATCATTACACATTAGGAGGATTGTCCACATACAATGAGAGTCATATGAATCATGTGACTACCTTAGAGGATAGTGATACAGGGAAGGTATTTTGTATTCTGTAGACCAGCTCTCTGGGTCTATAGCCCTCTTCACACATGGAATACACAATATTTCCGTCTTCATCTCTATGGGTTATTTAGACATACTGTAGATGTCTTTAACGTCAATGCCTCTTGCGTCTTCATATAGATATTAGTGACATTACCGGAAAGAGCCATGTGCCTGCATGATATTGGTGCAGTGTCACAGCAGTAAGATGTAAAGTCGCGGTAAGACGGAAAAAGAGTGTTGTCTGTTTTCTAACGGGCTGCATTGGTCATGGATTTTAAAACATATTTTGCCGTTTGCTGAAACCTTGTTTAATGGCTATTGCACCCTTGCCTTCGCTTCTTACAGTAATTACTCTAATATTTTCTCTTCAGTTTCATCATTTAACATTATTAGCAAATTTGGCTTGCTATTTTTAAAGTCTGACGGTTCACAAGCATAGGATGACATTAAGTTGAAACTATTTGCTCATATGCTGTACATAAAGTGTTTTGCTGGATTTAAAAAGTATTATTCCATGCAGTTGGCATGACCTAAAATTGAAATACAGAGAGTACTCGTTTGATTAGATTAGATTCAACTTTTGTTGAATTGTCATTCCACAGGTACAGGTACAAGGCAACAAAATGCAATTTAGGCCTAACCAGAAGTGCAATAGCAGCAAGTGCAGGATATACAATGGTTCCATATATGATTGTAGTAAAGTCATTTTTCCTTCACCATGAGGGGAAAAATGTTTTCTATTGATTATTCTGATATAGATTTACAATATTACCATATATTGGTATCATGAGCCTACTTGCTTGATTGTCAAGGAAATTCTTAACTTTTGAAAAATACAAAGTTAAATTAGCATAGGAATAAATAGATGAACAAAAAATGTGCAGTCATAATTTTTAAAATAACGTAATGTTTTACAAATAAATAACATTTTTTTTTCAAAATAGACATTTTTGCTTTGCTCAAAAGTACAAATGAAATAAATAGAATAATAAATGAGTAAATACAAATTAATATTAACAACAGTTTTTGTAAGACTTTATAAACAATGACATTTAAGATGGGTGTAATATAGTAACTTGTGATTAAGGTAGAAAATATACTTTGTACAGTGTCTTCGTAAAGTCGGCATGCTCTGAAAGCAACTTCTGACACACTTCTGATATTCACTTACACAACACACTGCTAGGCAGCGTAAGTGAGAGTGAGACTGGCAGGTGAGTGATTGGTCAAGCAAGGAGGGTAAGCGTCCGTGAGGGCTGTGTGTGGGGAAATGAGGCCGCTAAGACAATGTGAAGTAAGCTATCAGTGTATAATAAAACACTTAAGACGCGGTGCATAGGGCCTTATCTGTTAATAATACTGTCAGTAAAGTGAAGGGTGTAACAACGTAAAGACTGCAGTGCACACAGAGTATCATGTGCACAGCACATCTTTTTGTTTAATCGTGCAGCCCTAATCTGAATCTCCTCAACTTTAAATTGGCACACTTCTGGGTTTTGTGGCTTATTAAATAGAATTCATTTTATTTGTCCAAAAGAGATAATAATTGAGTGATATATGTATTACTGCGTTCTTCAGAAGAAGACTCACAATTTACTGCTTTCTGCACATATTAAGTGTTACAGACGTGTTTTTAGGTCCGACCTAGATTGCCGTTGTGTCTTGCGTAAAAGTGACTTTGGCGCATTTAGATATGAGACTGACCTGACACATTTACATAACAAGTTGCATTTGTGAAAGGAGGTTTTGAGTATAGTGACTACATTAAACCCGTGTGGTGTAAAATATTCAGACCGTGTCACGGTTGGATTTTTCTGACTGGTTGCTCATGTAAATATGCCTGAGTGGTGGGCAAAGATCAAGGCTGGGAATGAGGGTGTGAAATAACAGGAATCGTGTATCCAGCCAACATTGTAAGGGTTTTTAAGTCTGTATGCATAGTCACACCCAAAGCTACAGTAGGAATAGCATGGCAGACTCACATTTACATGCATCTATGCATGCACACAAGCACACACTCATACATGTGTTTTCAATGAAGCAGACAGGCAGGACTATAATAGTAAGTGGCAGGAATGGGTTTAGGTTTCCCATAGGCCCTGCTGCACCATGGTGGGCAATGGGTTTAGAAGTGGGTCCAGAAGTATGTATGTGTGTATTTTCACATGGCTATGCCAGAGTGAGAGTGTGTTTGAGATTGGGTTGTTTTCACAGTAATGCGGGTGGAAAGAGCAGGACCCACCCTGAGTCACGAACAGAGGGCTGATTGTGCACCAGGCAGAGTGGGCTGGATGGCCTGAGCCGACTCTGGGGAGAAGGTAGGACAGAATGTTTCCCCTAAAGCCGCACCGTGACAGGTGGCAGAGAGACTGCTGTCACATTTTATCCTTTCCTACCTCTAAAACCCAAACCACCAAAGATAAAATCATATAAAAAATAAGCACAGATGATGATATGTTCTTTACTTAAACTGCTTGCTTCAATTATCGATGCTATAAAGACTATCGTGTTTGGATGTTTAGTCATGAAAACTGAACTATTTATCTCGGCCTTGTGGTTCTGCGATGTAAGCTGCCATCTTTCATTGGCTGGGCTCAACATCACATATCTCCCTCCTTCCTCACTTCTCAGGTCTGAAGTGTAATTTCCCAGCTCTAAATAAAGAAGTGCCACCGGGGGACACGTTCGGGAGATTACGAGGTTAAGGCTTTATTTTGTCCCTGAGCTGTGGAGAAAACGAAAAGCAACAAACTTGTGTGTGACCTGTGCTGGTTTGTGGTTCCATGGAGTGCCCAGAGCAGCCCCAAAGGCCCTGAGGTGTCTGAACCACCTCCACTCACTTCTCTCCCAGCCTTAAATTGTTATTGAGCTGGGGGCCTGGAGTGCTGGCTGGAAATATTGTTTAATGTTTTTGAACAGAGAAAGGCAAGATACAGTACAGCTGCACAGGGCCAAAGGCCACAACCGTGATCGTACAAGGTAACAGATGCAGTTCACACTGTGTTCCTTATGCAGAAGAGTGTGTGTGTGTGTGTGTGTGTGTGTGTCTGTGTGTGTGTGTCTGTGTGTGTGTGTGTGTCACAGGGCGTGTGTAATGCGTCAGTGCAGTAGTACTGGCATTGTAGTGCCTGTAGTTTAGTAGTTATTGCATGCTGCCCCTTTTTGCTTCATTCTGCTTACAGCCACTGCTACCGACTAGCCCTTGTGCAAAGGCAAAAAGAGGAGACAAGTGTGTATCTCTCTTCCTGTCGGTTCTGTCAGCGTCTCCACTGCCAAGACTCTTATAAGATAATAAGATAATTATAAGATAATTTGTTTATTAGTCCCCAATGGGGAAATTACTGCACTACACTCTGTGTACACACTTTTGTTAGCACTCACACACAGGCCTGAAATACACACACATGGTCAGGACCTATACATGCACTATACATGGAGAGATGTCAGAGTGAGTGGGCTGCCAGCTGAACCAGCGCCCTGAGCGGTTGGGGGGTACGGTGCCTTGCTCAAGGGCACCTGGCAGTGCCCAGGAGGTGTACTGGCATCTCTCCAGCCACCAATCCACGCTCCCAACTTTTTGGGTCCATACGGGGATTTGAACCAGTGACCCTCCGGTTCCCAACCCAACTCCCTATGGACTGAGCTACTGCCACCCCTTACAGTGCCTCCTCACGGCCACACACGGTATTTGGATCATAGCTGACTTAGGCTGAACTGTGGGGGATCTCGGAGTAACTGAGGGCTCCAGAGGTAGGCCCACCAAGCAGTGGACACGCCCTGGCACCCGCCAACCACAGCTCCAGCTATGGGTAAATAGTCCCAATGCCTTGTGTTGTAGCCAGGGAGGACAAGATTATCCTCTTTGGGGGCTTTAATGCTAAGGTAGGACAGGACCAACATCTTTGGAAGGGCACTATTGGCAAGGATGTCATTGGTAACATATACTCCAACGGAGTGCTGCTGCTGAGTAAGTGCGCTCAGCACAACCTCGTCATCACCAACACTCTTTATCACCAGCACAACAAATTCAAGGCGTCTTGGAGGCACCCTCACTCCAAGCAATGGCGCCCCATTGATTATGTCATCGTAAGAGCTTGGGACCGCCGTGATGTGAACATCACAAGGGCTATGATAGACTCTGACAACTGCTGGACGGACCATCGCTTCATTCGATCCACAATGTCCATTAAACTTAAAGAGAAGAGGAGGATCAGAAGAAGCAGACCCGGCAAAGACTGAACCTTGACAGCCTGAATGAACCCGCCTCCCAGCAGCTACTTCAGGACTCTCTTGAGGAAAGTCCTCAGCAAGAATATCCTGACAACATCGAAGAGCGCTGGGGACTTCTCATATCCACCATCCATGCAAATCCACCCTTGGGTATCAGTCCAGGAAACATCAGGACTGTTTGATGAAAATGACATCAGAGATAGAAGAACGTATCCCCAGAAAATGAAAAGCCTTCCGATTGTGGCAAAATGATATAACATGTGAGGCCAAAAGGGCAGCACACTCTAGAGCCAAGGCTGACATTCAGAGGTTGTGTGGAGCTAGATTTGATTTTGTTATTACATGTGAGAAAATAAATGATCTGAGAGAAAAAAAAATGTTTGAGAGATAACGTTTTCATACCAGTAAAAAGATTAAATATATTTAGTTTTATATTTTAAAAATTATTACTGTGGGAAAAAAATACTCTCTCAAAATACATACTGTTAAACTCTCAAATATATATATGTATTTTTGCTATCAATGTGAAAAAGATTTCTCACTCAAAAAAAAGCTTTCCTCTCAAAACATTTGTCTTCTCTCTCTCAAAACCTAAGTCTTTGCTCTCAATGCAATTTTTTGCTGTCGTCTCAGGATTTTTCTCTCTTTGTGAAAATAGT
The DNA here is from genome assembly GCF_013103735.1 of Etheostoma cragini. Lineage (NCBI taxonomy): Eukaryota > Metazoa > Chordata > Actinopteri > Perciformes > Percidae > Etheostoma > Etheostoma cragini. The sequence continues at coordinate 21,516,237 of NC_048407.1, forward strand.
GTCTTGGGCAGGGCCACGTTCCTATTGGCCAGTCAGGTAGCAACGACACAACCCCCTGGAGCTCAGTGTTGGTGGAATACCAAGCTAGCGTTAGCAAACTAACCAACCAGTCCGCACACCCGGTAACATCGGCACATTCCTCAGCCATGACCAGAGGTTGCTTTGCTGTTGTACCCATATTTTGCATCCCTGCCAAATATTGCACCTGCTTGGGCAGCAACAATATCTTCTGCTGAATAATGCATCTCTTAACCCTCACTGCAGCCAATAATTACAAGTAAGTAGCAAGGAAATGATAATAAACATTGATGTCTCTAAATGAACATGACAAAGAAATGTGTAAACCCTAGCTTTTAAACAATAACTATTTGCCTTATTATTTTCCCTTGTAGATGCAAGTTTCGGCAGGAATGCAGAACTTATTATACCCACATTACCCCCGTGTTATACCCACTTATGGCGGTCCGTCTGCAGCCACAGGACCTTGAGCTCACCGCCAGTGTTTAAGTTTGATTGTTAAAAAGTGTTTAGATAATTAAAAGGTAATTATTTAGAAGTGGGCTGGCTGCTAGTTAGCTAACGCTAGCTTCCGCGCTCAACTAAGGCGGCGCATCTATGGCGGGGAAAATGGTGTAATGATTCATATGGACTCCCAGGACAAGACGGTGCTCACCCGACTGGCCAATAGGAACGCGGCCCCGCCCGTGGCATTATTTTTACATCGAGAGAAAAATCCTGATACGAGAACAAATAATTGCATCGAGAGCAAAGACTTAGGTTTGGAGAGAGAGAAGAAAATCGTTTTGAGAGAAACACTTTGTTTGAGAGAGAAATCCTTTTCACACTGATAGCAAACAATATATATTTGAGATTTCCATCCAGGGGAACAACTGACATAATCTTTTCTGCTCACCAACTACAAGAAAAATGACAGGAACCAGGACTGCCTTTGTACTTGGTCTTCATAAATCGGACAAAGGCCTTTGACTCCTGGAACATATTATCAAGGTATGGATGTCATGACAAATACGTTAGTGTACTGAGGCTAACGCATGACGGCATGTCAGCCACAGTGCTCGGCAACAATGGCTCTGAACCAGTAATGAATAATGAAATATTATCCTATGTAGATGTTAAATGGAGTACATTTGCTTTCAAGTCAGGTTACGTGAACTTACTGTCTTATCAAAACGTCGAGTTTTCAAAGTTTTTGGTCAGTAAGCTGATCAAAGTTCTCCCGCAAGTATCTGAAACGGATATGCTGACCACATCAGGCGAGAACAACACGGAGTGGTTTTATAGTATATCTGCTAAGGCGATCTGTGAAAAATGTTGCTACTGGCGCCAAACAATCTCCTAAAAAATCAAAAGGAGTTTTTGACTAGCGGATTCGGATGAAAAGCGGATTTTTCAAATAATTTCTCTTTGTTAAAATGACAATGTGTTTTCGTAACAAGATGTATATAGCACTTATTAAAACTAGCATTACAAAGTGCTTTACAGAGCAGCGTAAAACAATAAAAGATGAAAAATAGGGCTGTCAAACGATTAACATTTTTTAGTTGATTAATCGCATAGTAATGGTGAGTTAACCCACGATTAATCGCATTTTTTAAATTCTATTTCAAATCCACTCCAAT
>NC_048407.1:21517976-21519237 GCF_013103735.1 Etheostoma cragini
AAAACGGCTGTCAAGTGTAGTTTGTCGTAGGTTACCAGAAGCAGAGCTTACGCTGGGATCCGTGTGCTTGGCTTGCAAGTGATACCGCAGACTGGATGTACTTCGGTGATAACTAAACTCAGCTCGACAAATGCTACATATAACTTTTGTTTTGTCAAGTGTACTATCTGGCAAAGTTTTGAAAATAAACTTCCCATCCATTATCCCTTCTTTCTCCATAATTCAACTTCTGTGCTGATTCTTTTCAATCTGGCTGCACACCCTTCTATGAGACCACTTGGCGGCACAGCTACTGTTCATCAGTGTCGTGCGCCCTGTGCAAACACCTCAATACGGGTCCTTCAAGGGGTCAAAGAGAACGTGCGTTAATTGCGACATTTTTCTTAATCGAATTAATGTATGATTGCGTTAACTCGTTATTATCGCGCTAATTTTGACAGCCCTAATGAAAAACAATAAAAAGACATAAAAAGGAATGTAAGATCAGGTGCCAAGAATGGGTCAGGACAGGTAGAAATGGTAAAATTGCCAGCATTAAAAATATGACTAACTATAATCAATCCGCGGGAATAGAACAACCTTTACTAAACAAAGTAAAAACTAACCATTGTATTAAAAACTAATTTCAAGACTTAATCTTGCAGAATCTTGATCAATATAACACAATGTTGGAAATTAAATTATAAGATAAAGCTGCAGGAATTCACACAGGTTTTCCACAGCGTCATACTACAACCTCTTCTGCATAAGGAACTGGATCTTACTGATGACCCTAAACAATCTGCTTAACTGTGTTACCTATCTGCGTTTGTCTGATCAAGGGTAATCATACTGTGTCTAGCCTGCCATGGCCCTATTTAATACAACTTCTTAGCACTACTTTCATGCAGTTGGCATTGTTCAGTTGGACGCATCACAAAGGACAAATCCACCAACTGATTTAGATGAATCATGGATCATAAATGAGATCAAAAACAATTTCCACCGTTACCAGTGTTGTGTACATAGTTAAATAGAAAAGTGCTACTGACAGCAGGACATTACACACCAATTCCCCTGGTCTCCCCCTAGCCTTCCCCTGCATTCATAAATATCCCCTCGCCTGCTTTCCCTAATTACCTAGCATGAGCATGGCTGTTTCCACTTCCCTCCAACACATAATAGAAACTGCTTTTTAATATCCAGGCATCATAAAATGTCATGCTGACTTAACAGACATGGAGGAGCAGAAGGAGCAATAACAGAAGGGGATGCAGGGCTG
>NC_048407.1:21519247-21525375 GCF_013103735.1 Etheostoma cragini
GGGGGGGGGAAGAGGGGGCAGGCTGTTCAGAGTAGGGAAGGATAGTCAATAGACGTTTACCTCGACTTACTTTCTTTCTTTTCTTTCATTCCTACGTTTGCTTCTTTTTTTAAATTTATTTTTTTAAACGTCACTTCATGCATTCTATTCATTTTAATTTTCAGTACTACAATGTTATGAAACAGATGGAAGAACCACTAATGTTAGAGGTTTTTGAAAAAAGCAGCTACATTTTTTTTTGGGATAGCATTTTAATCGAACCAAACCCAATACCAAATCCACTGAATATTTCAAATCCCCTCTCAAAAGTTTAGCCTTTAGCAATTGCAATTAAGTAATTGTAAAACGTTATAAATAACTACAACCCCAAGATTTAGGTTTGATCTTCGATCAACTGTTGTTGTGTGAGAACCAAGGTGATAATCGTTAAAAGAACGAAATGACGAGGCGGGGAAAATCTCATCAAATGAAATAAAAATAAAAACAGGGCATTACAAAAAAAGATAACTAAAAATGTTATTTCTGTTTTCAAAACTAACTAAATGAAATAAATTGATTCAGTAAATGTCCTTATTTTTTGATATTGTCAGTGTCCTTTATAGAGCAAATAACATATTTTTCAGAGTGGAAATTTCCAACCTTCAACCTGTTTTGTACAGTCTGTGCCATGGACATATAGTTCTCACTGGGAACCTACATATTCGACATTCCATGTCAAATTGAACACAACATAGTCCGTGCTCCTCGCCTGGTGTCATGGCGGTACCGCTGAGTCCTATTTGATTATGACTTTGTCAGATAAAGCGGGCGCCTTGCAGTGGAAGGTGGTAAAATATGTGGACAATTAATTAAAGTGAAAAATCCCAAGAATTTGAAAGTACATTTGAGAAGTGCGCACAAGGAGGCTAGCTTAGTTTAACAAGGTAAAGGAGAATGCAAAGCCCCCTTTCACCGAAACAGAAGCTAACCATTGTAAAAATTGCATTGCAAAAGCGGGAGGAAGCTTGGTTTAATATGTGCATTGAAACTGGGATGTCTACACAACTTTGTGAGTCGATTGACTTCAAGTTCAAGTTCGCCACTCTACTCAAACCAAAGTTCAAAACACCTGTTGATGTCTGTCTTCTTTAGTCTGTTGGCTATTTAGTTTTTTTCCTGGAACACTTCAAACACATTCTGCACTTACTGCGGCGTTTTGAGTTGACTGTTTACATATTTGTGCTCATCATATACATTCTATGTACTGGTGTTATTGTTGAATACATTGTGAATACATATTTCAAAAATTGTATGATGCTTTAGTTGAGTTATTAGGCTACATAATAATTTTTCTGACCTTTTGGAATCTTGCCCCTGACAAACAACCTGTATTTCAAAAAGACTAAAATTAACACTAAAACTAATAAAAACTAAGCATTTTCAAAAATTAAAACTAATTTAAACCAGCAAAAACGCTTAAAAAATGAATAAAAACTAAAATAAATTTGACAACAAAAAGTCAAAACAAAATAAAAATAAAAACTATAAAAAAATGCAAGACTGTGAAAACCCATAAATACTACAGTTTTCAGTGGTAGATACTGAACATGTAGTGGTATAGACATTAATCAACAAACTTAAAATAAAGTTGCCTAATTCATTTTCACAACTTGCAGCAGACGAAATGAAATGTTGGCTATTGATTTTTATTGATATTGTTCTGACCGCTGAAATAAAAGCCGTAACAGGTTTGATTAGAGATTTAATAGCTTTGACGCTGAACATATTCGGGGATTTTTACAATCTTAGGTTTAGTCTTAGTTTGCATAATTGGACTTTCTCAGTATCAATGTACCACTTCACTGCCGAGATCCAACTCTCTCTAACCTAAGTCTCCTATTGTCGTGACATTTCCTTATTCTCAAACCTTATCAGCTCTGATCACTGGAAAAAAAACAGTAGATTTCAGATTAGTCGACTTTGTTGTCAGCTTAGCTTTCATAGTTTGTCGTTACTCAGACATCTGAAGCATTATAACAGGACCATTAGTCAAACTGTAGCCAGCACCACCCACTGGGACAACGGAGACGAATGACCTGCCAGCTTCCGCTGCGTTTTTCACCGTGCTAGGGAAAGCCAGAGATGGCTTTTTAGGACTGACAAAAATCAAGTTACATCCCATGTTAGACCCTTGTTTGGATTGAAATGATATGAAGTCAGAATGTAAAAGAACACCTGATTGTCACCTGCTCCAATTCTGACATCTGTTTTCATTGGCTCTGTCAGTTTTTGGCTGTTGGTGGCTGTTCAATGTCATTTTTACTTCTTTCAGTTGGCTAGGCCAAGCCTCTTGTCTTCCTTTGTGGGCTTTCATAATCTTTCACTGGGCAGTGGGCAGTGTGTGATGGATAGGTTGTATTTATTCACTGCTGGGTGTCTGCTATGTGAATATGACTCATTTTGGGGCATTATGTATTCATGGCTTGGGATAGGGTGTATACAGGAAGTTATAATTAATGTGTTACAGTAGGAGGCAGGTTTGTTGGAGGGCGTTGCGGAACATAATGTGATTTACTGTACAAACAACTGGGAGGATGTTTGTCTGCTGTCCAAAAACTGAATGGCAGTGCTTCCTTCTCAATCCAGACCAAGGTAAATCTCCCAGGTTAATGGTGTCTTGCAGAACATAATCCACACTGAAAACCGTATGCAGGATCTTGAAGGTTGACAATATGATTCTTTGTGCATTTGGCAGAAATGACTGGTGTTATGTTTCCCTAATTTGTTCTTTTACCAATCATTACTGGTGGAAGTCCATATATCTTGAGTAAATGGCCATAAGTCAAGCAGCTGTTTCACATCACAAAATATTTTTTCCTCTTGGCAGACACATTCTGGGGTCACAGACAGCCAGGTCAGACAGAGGCCTGGTGCTCAAGCCTGGAATTATATAGTTTGACTGTGGGGAAGATAGAATTAACCTCATTGAGCATTATGCTCTCCTTTAAATGCGATTTAAAGCACCCCCCTTTTTGTATGGATGCATACACTGACTGTATTGAACCCTTATAGGGCTGAACGATATTGTGTTTTAGCATCAACATCGCAATGTGCGCATGCACGATAGTCATATCGCAGGACGTTGCGATGTTGACGCTTAAACTTTTTTGCTGCTTGATAGAAAAGTAAACTTCCACCGTTCACCTTTCACATGCTTATTACCATCCGATCCTTCCCCCTTAAGACAGGCCACCATGTTGGCAGCGTGTGTATGCGACGTTAGTCCAAGTGGGTTTGTTATGTGAAGTGAGGCTCTCCGTGTGTAGAAAAGTACCGTAGGCTGCGGCTGCCGCTGACCTAGTGAAGCGCATAGTTTTGATGGGTAGCTAGTCAGTGAAGCTACAGCCATCAGTGTTTTATGTTTACTGCAAATACAAATTAAATCACCGGATTAATGCAACATAATCATAACGTCCCTGCCATTTTCCCCCGCAGAAAGCTGCTACCAGCCAGGATAAAGCTAATATAGTTATCCTAAAGATCGAAGGGGTCCGTCCGTCACAACTAACGTTACGGTTCGGAGCCACGACACTGGAAACGTAACACTTATCTACTAAAGAAGTCTGTGTCTGATCTAACGTCATTTGCACTGATTTAATTGTTCTTGGGTACATAGAGTTTGTTGATACTGCACGTAACATTCGGGTCTGATCAATTTATCAAACTAACGAGCTGGCCCTGCTAGTCGACCACAACTTGAAATTTAGAGGAAGCAACATGCAGTCACTGTCATTCACATTAGCCTGGATTGATTCATATATGAATACATTGGTGTCCTGCTAGTCAACCAGAGTATTTCAACCTAATTTCCTTCCCCAAAATCACTTCAGAAGAGTAACGCCAGTCACAGCGCTTACTCGCTTTGGTGTTTGTAAAGCATTAAAGTTCGACAAAAAATAGTTCACACTAGAAAAGATCGTTTTTCATTTTTTCTTCTTCTATGCGCTCCCCTACAAAATCGCCGCGGTAGTCAAAAAAGATTTATTATTTCCAAACAGAGCTATTTATGGGGAAAAAAATTATCTCAATGTAAGATTTTTTCCAATATGGTCCAGGCCTAAACCCTAACACTATGCAGAAACATCAGAACTCAAAAATTGGCAACAGCAACGATAAAAGCTAATTTCCTTTTAATCGAGGTGTCATGTAAACATCAGCATCATATCTTAATAAAATAGCATTGGGTGTTACCTGTGTCCACCAGCCAGCCAGAGGGTACAGATACGCAATGTGCGTATCACTACATGCCAAATATTTTCAGTTTCAGTCTGTGTGTGTTGTCCTAACACCTGTGTTTATGTTGGTACCCTGCGTGTCTGTGTGTGTATGTGTTTGCAGTATGTTGGATTTGACTCTGCTTATAATAATAATAATTAGTCTCTCCTGATGTGTGTAGTCCTTCTCTCCTCTCCCAGCTCAAAGTGCTCCCAATCTACACCTCTGTCTGGCTATGTTGTGGGCCAAGGTCCTGGTTAAAAGCCAACGTTAATCACATACAGTTTGTTAGTGTTTGTGGCTCTGACCATTTCCAGGTGCATGACCTGGTTTTCCTGCTGGGTAGGTGGTCCTGAGGAGGCACGAGGCCCTTTATTACAGAGCTATAGTCTCTTAAAGGGGATGCCCGTTTGGATGTGTATATGTGCATTTACTGGAGTCATTTCTTTTCTAATGCAAAGTGACAGACAAAAATTATGGTTGTCCTTTCTGTGAATTATTTTCACTCACTCTCCTTGTCAGGGTTCTTTCCTTTTCTCTGGACCACTGCTGCCCTGTATTCTTGGGTGTCAGCAGATCGAGATCCCTCCACTGAGCCTTGTAACCTTGTAGGGAGAAGCAGGTTTAGGGCCAAGGCAAACATGGTTAAACCAGTGCAAGACCATTGCAAATGGTAAATGGCAACATAATCAACAGTTAAAACACAAATTGGCAGTAAACATAGTAGTCGTTTTTTTTTTTTTTACATTTGGAAAACGGATTATGCAATAGGAACACCCAGATTGGATAGATACTGATGTTGAAGAAAAAATGGAGAACAAAAGGTCATTTGGTCACCAGACATCTTACTATTCAGCTTCAGCTGAGACTCGAGGAATGTTTGAAAGACCCACTAAATAAACTCACTAGAGCTCGAAGCCCAAACCCAGCACTTAGCCATGGGCCACAAGGAATTAGCCCTGATCCACAGATTGGGAAAGTCCTAGACCTTCACAAGTGTTGACCCTCTATCAAAGCTTTCTTTTGAGTGTTTAAAAGTGGTAGAGGTACTTCACTTATCTCTCTCACTTTTCCCCCTCTCCCAATCTTCCCCATGTCTCTATCCCTCCTTTCACCAACATATTTTCACTGGCCATAATCCTATTAGACGCATTTATGTAGTTTATTGTCTGACAGGATTACATTTGTAGATGAATAAGAAGAGGTTGAGATTCTGAATAGGGTATCTGTGCCTCCTGTTAGCTTTAACCAGCTTTGTTATTGTATTATGTTAAACAATCCTATCAGTTTCCATATCGTGCAGTAGTCTTGTTTAAGCTGTTAACGATACATTGGTTTTACTGTAAATCGGCTCTGCTAAAGATGGGGGTTATTTGACATGGATTCTGGGGCTTAGTAACAGTTTGTGTTTAGTATTTTGCAGAGGCCACACCTCAATTTGATAACTAATAAAATATAGCATTAGGAGTAGGCTAAACGATATCTAAGCAGCCTGGGTCTTGTATTGGGAACAGTGCGTGAAAACTCCCTTCTTTTTGTGATTCATAGTTGGTCCTTGTTTACTTCTTTCATGAATGTATTCACCTTGAAGGCGGTGATATAGTGGAAGCTGTGATGATCATCTTTTCTTTCACCGCTATACTTGAATTCATTTTATTGAATTGTAGAGCAAAAACAAGCTACATAGTTGTCATAAAATGCATGCTACAGTAAATAAGCTGTGGTGTTTGAGGTGTGACGAGATCAAAATGTGACAACTTCTCATTGAGGTAAAAATTGTTATGTGGTATCGGTCACAAGTGCAGATCAGCAGCTAGTAGACAGAGTCTGGACCGGTCGGTCTTATAATACATCTGGCTTTGAAATTGACTCTG
>NC_048407.1:21525475-21540429 GCF_013103735.1 Etheostoma cragini
TGTTATATACTGTACCTAGCATTAGCTACTTGCTTGTCAACCAGCACCTTTACAGTAGGCACCAAAGTACCCCCCCCTCGTATTTGTGTGTTTGTGCGTATATATACTGTATATTTGTTGCCTTTTCATTTTATTCTCTGCAGTCATTATTTACAATTATGAATTCCTATGCACCTACACCGTTGCCTCACTCTCTCTCAAGATATTCTGAAGTCATAATCAAGATGTGAAAAAGTAAAACTTTTGATTTCAAGAACTATAAATTCTGTGGAATTTAGTGCCTCCTTTTTTCTTTCAAATGCAAAGCAGCTTGTTATTTTTGAGAGATTTTTAAATACATGCTGTCCTACGATTCTTGGAGACTCAGCAGTGCCCTTTAAGGTTATATGTTTAAAGATTTTTGTAGTGTTTATGGTGTGTGAAATGCACTCTTGGAAAATGTCCAGTTTGCCCAGGCAGAGCGCATGTTTTAAGTTAATTCCAACACATTTCAGAGGCTCCTCAAAACTCTGCCTCAAATGTAATGTGAAAGCCAGATGCTGCATTGAGCATGTGCTGTGTTGGTTTGAGTTATAGGCAAACACAGATAGACTCTGGTCCAACAGGCTCGGTAATTGCTCAAGTCAAACACAATCAAAGTGACTTAAAACAAAATATTTGCTGGATTTTAATGAGATGCTGAGTTGCCGAATGTTGTGATGATTATCTACAGTTATGTGGTTCACCAGCTGGAATTAAGTTGCCATGCACTTTCAAGTAGCCTTCTCCACCCTCAAAACACATTTTATTTTTTCTATTCTGTGCATTTTCTCTATTTATTTCTTCCTGTGCTTGGAAAAATATATGCATTCACTCTTCCACCACTCACATTCACACACATGCATACCCCTTTAAACAAAGTAAACCAAAATAGGCATTTTGATTCATGTTTTCGAAATAATAAAATAATACAAATAATTCAAAATGTTTTGTTGGTAACGTCACAAATATCAAGTCATAAACCGTCAGAGAGTGCCATTGCAAAGCTTGGAATATGCTGTGTAGACTTAAGCCTTTGATATGCCACTGCAGCTCAAATCATTTCATTAGGTGCAAAGCACATTTGGTTTCTGTTTAGTGCAAATGTTTGTGGCTCACTATCACAATGTCTGCGCCCTTGAAACATGACAATACCTGCAGTGTTGGCAGTGTTAGCGTCATTGTGTATATATAAACATATCTGGGAATAACTGAATACAACATTGTCAGTCAATCACTGTAAATAAAACCAGTAAGAGCAACTGCCAAAGTCAGCTTGACTGGATCTGGCACTGTAAATACACTAACTGTCCTCTGTCATAAAGCAGTGAAATAGATTCTACATATATCTAAGCAAAAAATGACAATAATTGCACAAAAGGACAACAACTTGGTTGTAAAGTGTAAATCGTGCCCAAGCCACAAGCACATCTCCACCACCATGGACACAAAATTCCATTCAAGCTAGTTGCTTAAGTCCCCTGGACCCTGAGAAGCAAATGAAAAGAGCATGTTGCCATACCAGCCAAGCAGCCAAGATTTGATTTTCAACGTCAGGTAAAAGCAGACATAAAGAAGCTTCTGGCAGGATACATTATGGAGGAAATGTTGCCTGTTTCGCTGGTGGAATCGCCTTTCCAAAACATACTGGGCAAACTAGAGATAAATAGTGTACGACCACCACAACAACGCTGCTATTATTTTGAACACGCCCCTTTCAATTATAGATTCAATTACACAGAATGAGCAGCATGCATGTCATGACTGTTGGTTCTGTTGGTTTTCTGTGACTCTAAAACACTTACTAGATAATTATTTGCCATGTAGATATATCACTTCTAGCAAAAAATACTATTCATGAGGTTAGTGATGTTGGACTGCTATTATTTTGAACAAAACTGTAGTTTCCTTTAGACTGCATTGACTAAACGCTATGAAGCAAGAAGCTTGGCTGTAACTCAAATGTTTATATTTTACACCAATAATAAGGTAAGAAAAAGACAAAATTAGAAATGGATTGGGGTAAACTTATTTTTATTGAAATGTTTGTCATCTTTGTCTGTGATGGAGCATGCTGTGTCTCTACCAAATCTCTACCAAACTCGCTGGTGTTGTCTCCTGCAGCATGTGCTCGCATCTTGATTCACAAAAATAGTGCTATTCACCTTGAGCAAGCAGTAACCGATGAGTAGCCATAGATTTTCTTTGTAGTACTGATTGATTCTATTGCATGAAAAAGTGGCTTTTGCCTTCTCACATTGCAGGGGTCAGTCAGTCTTTCAATTAATTGGTTATAGAGGTAGTCACATCAGATTTGTTAAAAAAACTTTTTTATGGTTTTAGTTCAAAAACACTTGATTATCCATAAGTGTATTTAAAAAACATCTGGCTTGATAAATCTCAGTCTAGTCTCTAAGTATCACCTTTAGGAAACCAGGAACTAATTACACAGACATTGGCATCTGGTTTAAGTCCAGTCCAATTTGGGTTCCTTTGCTTTTACCTGGAAAGTGCTTAGCAATAATATCTGCATGATTTGTACAGTAGCTACAAATACAATGCGGTTAAGCATTAACATATCCTCTCCTTTTGGTTCTATCAAATCTATGAGAGACAAGAACAACAGTCTTTATATTTAAATAATGCAGTTTAACCCTTGTGTTGTCTTCCCGTAAAAAAGGAAATCAACCCTTAAGGCTTTTAATCAACGTTTTAATATCTTTATTCATCACTTTTGACGCTTTCTTTTCAAGGTTTGTCACTTTTTTGACGTTTTCAATACTTTATTTTACAGTTATTTTTTGAATTTATGGTCTATAAACCTCATTTATAGTAAATTGTATCTAATGTTTGAGTTAGAAAAGAAGGAATTAAGAATTACTTGGACTAAAATTAAAGGAAAATATGTTGATGGATTTTTACTTACTTTTACTTAATACTATATATTTTTTCTCAAATATGATAAAGTTGAATAATACACCCCAAAATTAATGAAAGTAGAGATTTGTGTGGAATCAATCATGTTATTTTGGGTAATTACAATTGGGTAGTTGAAAAGGATATATAGGAAATATATAGATAAAATATACATACATATAGGAAAACTGGTCAATTTGACCCAAGGACAACATGAGGGTTAAGAATTTTCCGATCTACTGGCATTATTGTTCTGCTTTAAAACACATTTTACGAGCTGCTTTGCCATGGGAATGCAGCCTCTGTGTGCAAGTGTGAAGTAACTTTGGACAGAACACTATTGTTTGGCCTGAGCATTTGAACTTGCACCCAGATTATCTACCATGCCCGTTGATGACAACTAATTTGTTGACCACCACCACATTGTCTTTCAGAAAAACCCCAAACGATACCCGACCATGCTTAACATAAACCTGTTGGTCTTGTGGTCATGTTGGCATGTTGACACTAGTATTTAGCCCCAAAAAGACACACTCTCACAGTGTGGCTAGCATGGCTTTAGACTCTTAGTCTCGTTGTTTACACAAACTGTACATAAACCAATTTACAGTATCCTTTTTTCCTTTCATTAAGGATGCTCCTTTCATAGGCTAAATTAGATAGAATTATCTAAGTGCTTTAATGATTCACTTTCTGACTACTGCACAATTTAGAAACCATACAAATTATGCAAAAGTTGTTAAATGTAGCCACAGGCCTAATTTATCTTGCATGAGAATGATACTCAACATGTTGACATGCTATCAGGCACTCTGGTTGGACATTTGCCTTGAATAGGAATGGCCTTTAATGCAGTTGTATTTTTTTATTTTTTTTTTATAAAATTATATTTACCTTTTTCATTTATCCTTATCAATGAAGGTTAACTATTTTATGTCAGTTTCAACTTTCACAAATACTACTATATAACTATGGTGCTTAATGCCCCTCCTTTTCCCAAGCCATCCTAAATCATGTATAGTAGTTTAACTGTTCATCATTAATCACAGGTGCTTTGAGTTCTCCTGTTTCTGACTGAACAGGCTGCTGGGAGAAATACAGCACTCGTATTTCTCTCTGGCTGGAGACTACAGACCTGATGTGGATGATGCAGCCGGCAGGATTAATTGGGCCCAGTTACAGAGGATCAGCAAGTTTGGTGCTCTTAACATGCTGCTCCTCCGTATGGCAGCACAGAAGTCACACATTATGATTAATAGTTCAGGTAAGAAGGTTTCAGGTTGTGGCAGACCTAATTGAAATACTTTTCAAATATCAGATTTTTATTCTAAGACAGAAATGCTTCATCACAAGATCACATTTTGAATTTTACTTGCTTCAAACAAATGCAAATCTAAACATTGTACACAACTTTTATAAGTAACACTCTACCGGTGATTTGACCAGTTAAGCAGATATGCAAAGCATTCATTTACAAGTGGAGAATCTAGCTACTTTGCAACATTGTCAAGGCCAACTCTATCAAAGTTGCTCCAAGAAAAGGTAGCCTTGACATGAAGTTAACTCCTAATACCCGCCTCTATTTTTAGTTCAGAAAACAAAATTTAGCCTCATTAGTTTTGGTATTTATCATATTTTTATTTTACATGACTTGGCCATAAAGTGTTTCCTAGCAAAAGGGGCTGCAAATTGCCCCAGGTCTTATTTGGCTCAGTGGGCCCGTGGAGGCATTAGTGTTGTGGTCAGCACTCCTTAGACTCTTTGAATTGCAAATAACCTCCGTAACTCAAAAGTAATGCAGCGGGGAACGTCACCTCCTGTCATTTTTCTGCATTTGGGTGCATGGGGGCACCATTGTAGAGGAAGTGCAGTTATTGTTTCTGTCTCTGGTGTGACGCTTCCTTATTGTAGGAATGACTAGGGCCTGCTCTCTCAACTTCCACCTCTCTGATGTGCCAGAGGGCTCCCTTAGCTGTAATATTGCCCGTCTGCGAGCATTAAAACATTGTGCAGGGCGAGGTCTTCCTGATTAAAGAAAGAAAAGAAAAAAAATCAACACCATAGAACTGATGCTTGGGTTGATGCACAACAGCAACTACACTTGCGGTAGTATTGAATGCGCATGGAAAGTTCAGAAGAACTTCTGTTGAGTGTTATCCAACTAGCCATGTACTGTATGTATTTAGTTAATGAGTGGAGGGAAAACAGGCTTCAAGGTGTGGTAAAGATGCTTAATTAATTAATCAATCAAACCTATAATACACTAATCTGTTTGTTAACAGAGTTATATATGTAATATTATTAGTAGTAAATTGTATTGTAAAAATGTATGAGTATGTATGTCTTATTCCGTTTCCAAAGCAGGGTATCAAAGGCATGTCTGTGCCATGGTAGTGGCAAGTTAATCACATTTCCATAAGTTTTTAGTAACAGACAATATATTTACAATCTGTTCCAAATATAACCCTAAATATTTTATAAATATATAAATATTTATAAAATATTGTATAAATATAAAGAACACACAACATATAAGCACACTGCATTTGTCAGTAAATGTATCAAATCTATTTTCAGTCAGAGATTGCTCCAGCTATAGTGTCACCTTTGAACTCTATGTGGATGTGTAAGCATCAAATGGATTACAAGCTGTTATTATCACCTGCTGCTCTACTGGTGTGTGTGTGTGTGTGTGTGTGTGTGTGTGTGTGTGTGTGTGTGTGTGTGTGTGTGTGTGTGTGTGTGTGTGTGTGTGTGTGTGTGTGTGTGTGTGTGTGTGTGTGTGTGTGTGTGTGTGTGTGTGTGTGTGTGTGTGTGTGTGTGTGTGTGTGTGTGTGTGACGAAAAATGTATTCTGTATAGTCACAATGTACTTCAGCACAGACCACAAAAGTAACAGAAAAAGATAACTTCAATCTACACACAGTTAAATGTTTGTTTTTTCACAAGCAGATAGACTGAGCTCATATTTTGTCACTTACTGAGTGTACGCCATTTTCCCTTTTAATCTAGCAGTTTGTCTGACCCAAGTTACAAAGGACAGCCTCTGAAATGGTATTTCCTAATTAGTGACACTGCTGATTTTCGTGGCTGGCAGAGAGGCGGAGGGAGAACGCCACTGAGGGGTCAATACAGGGCGCCTCTCTATTTGCCAGGCTAATTAATTCACCATGTCTTTCCTCATTGCCTGCAGCCCATTATGACTTCAACTCTGGGAAGCTCCATGGATTTGAAATAGAAATTGTCTCACCATTTTGAGTTTTTCTCTTTCTACACTCCAAAATTATTTTTTTTATATTATTTTTTGCCAAATGAAATAACCAGAGATAAGACAAACCCATGCATTCATACGGACAATACTATGTGGAACAGGATATGCTTCAAAATAAGAGGTGTCTTTGCATTTTGAATGCAGTCTAATCCGTTTATAATTACACAGTGAGGAAGTGAAATAGTGGTCCGACTGTTTGAATGTGTAATCCCCTTCATGTGCATAAACATGAGCACATTTCATCAGCGGGGCTGGACTAAGACTTCTGGATAATTACCTGGGGCAGGGAATATTTCAATAGTCCTGCTCTGCCCTGCCCCCCCTTTTCTCTGTAAATAATGCATACAAAGTTGAAATCAGAGAGGCCTAGGCAATGTAAAATTACCTTCAAAGGCTGGCGTAAAATTGGGCAACTCATCCGTGTAGACAGGAAATGAACCAATGTTTCTATTGTTAAAGAACAAGAGCATAGATTCCATATCTCTAAACGACAACCTCTATGAAAGCTGTCCGATAGGATTAATTTTATCTCCGATGATGTTGCATGCCTACTTAACAAGTTCTATTAAATATAGCAGATAGTCAACCCTTGGTGTTTCTCATCAGCATGGACTGAGGGACTTCCACATTGCTCCAGGGATTCCAGTATTGTTGCCTATTATGCGCCCTTGCCCAGACACACACAAACCCCGTTGCCTTGATAAAATACGTACATTTGTTTAACAATAATCCCCCAGTCCACTCCATAACAATCATACTCATAAACCAGCTTGTTATAAAGGCCTGCTCTTGTTTTGCAGTGGAGCCTTTCAACAATGGAGGTGAAGAACTGTGTCAAAAATGTATAATACAAAGAATGGACTATGTAAATTGCCATTTTCTTATTGAAGCCTTGCACAAATTAGACAATAAAATCATACTTTTATAAATCAATATCGTGCATCAAATGTACAGGTAATGTAGGATTATACAATCATCTAATATCATTCAGTACTGACACACAGTTACACATGTTGTCACCAAAAGACATACTCCAATACTCTCAAGGTTTAGGCCTACAGAGTTCTGTGCTGAGTTTCATTGGAACCATCATGGTGGTGGTACCAGCTATGTTAATAATGCCTTTCTGCTGACTTTTGAAAGTACACAGTTGTCATTAGACCTTTCCCCATTTCCAGTTGGCACAAGACAAGGGAAAATAGCATGTGTTCATACCTTTTCTAACTGTGCTCAAGATCTCATGCTCTCATCTGTTCAAAGTTGGAGCATTACAGTAAAATGTGTTTGCTTAATTGCATAATGTGGCCAACATAATTGTTTAATATTTAAAAACATACTTTGCAGAGTAGATAGATTCTACGATAACATTATTAGTGCCACCATTAGACTATCCTTGGAGAAGGCAGGTAGTCTGTGAAACTGCAAAAATAAGCATTATTTGCAATTCTAAAAGGAGCACAGAGATTTTAATGTCCAACGAAAAACTGTGATGACTGTGTTTAAAAACAATTTTTTGTTAATGCCATACAATGGAAAATATGGAGAAAACTATTGGGTAGAGGAAGTTCATTAAGACTAATGGAGTGCAAGTTATTATAGATTGATGACAGTCAAGATGAGATTTGATACAGCAAGGAATATTTATGAAGCTTCCTAATCTTCTTCATGTAATCAACACGTAAATGACCCTCAATACAGAGCAGAAAACTCCCAGTCTTAGCCCATGCGTAATAAGCTCAATAAGATATCTCATGAATCACTCTAATTGAAAGGATTCCTCCCTGGCTCCTCCTGACAAGACACCTCACAGACACCGGCAGGGTGAACAATCCCTGATAGTCCATTTGAACTCCAGATGAACTGGAGACCACAACCTCTTCTGGCTGAATGAAACCGAGATGACACAACAGGAAGATAAGTTTAGAGACATCACACCTGGAGAAATTCAAATCCGTAACCATTTGACCCGGAAGAAATGGCTTGCTGAACTCCCCTCTGTATGTTATTGTGGGTGATATGGAAGAAAGTGTTTAAGTACTTTGCAGTTGCATTTTCTATAGTTCACCAGATAGTGTGACATCTGATCTCAGGTTGCGGCAATAAAGATTGTGCTTTTATAGAAAGTGTTCAGCTTGGAGCTAATACTGGTCGTTTTTAGGAGTAAAACTGAACAGGCTGGCTTTATAGTTTATATATAACTGGGTAGTGCCAATTATATCTAACTAGGCTTAAACAATTAGTTGATTAAATGATTAACAGAACATACATTTTTGACCTTTTATAAAGGAACCCCACCAGACATGTTTCTCTTATTAAAATTATATTCACCTATTAATATGCAGATGTACGTATATCGTCTCAAAAGTTTAACTGCTGAACACATTGTGTCTTGTTAGTGTCTTGTATTGTTGTGTCTTGTCCATTTCAGTGTATGTGCACTGGATACTTAGCACACCATACTTGTTTTAGTTGCATATTGGACCAGGATTGGCTTCCAAACTAGATTTCTTCACAGTGCAGGTCAAACATTCAAACGAAGTAACACAAGTGGAGGTAAACCTAGAGAAAAATAATCTGGTTTAAACCTCTCATATGTGAATGTTTTTGTCTGTTTTTTTTTATCATGGTAAATGCATGTCTTTGCGTTTTGTTGACTTTCGGCAAAACAAAATGTTTCTTTTGAAAAAAATTGGAGTCTTGTTACGTTGGACGGACAGGTGTTTTTACTTTTGATACTTTATAGGCTAAACAATATAAATGGTCATCAGTCGCTGCCCTAAATCAAACTGTGTTATTAAGAGGCCCATGCTGACCTTGATTATACAGGGTCTCCAGCTAGCTCATCAGGTGGCAGGGTTTTTTGATCATATAATGGTAGCCTTTCCCGGAGCCTTAGGGAGAGGTGAGAGACCTCAGCATTAAGACACTACATTAAATCTGTCTCACGCCAGTCCCATTAAAGACCATTTTATCACCATTACCAAGGCCGTAGTGTCTCTCCTTGCTCCTTTCAGTGGGAAAGAGTGTGTCTCAGCTTGGCTGCTCTTAATTTGATTTAGTTCTGTGGTGATGCTTGACATGAGACAAGGTGAAAGCAAGTGTATGTCCGAATGTTGAGTCAATACCGTAGGTAGTTCTAATTGCTCTCTTTCCTCTCTTCATTGTCATAACTTTTCAGTGCATAGTAAGCTCCTTGTACATTTCAGAAACAAACAAAAGATCCAAAAGAGAGGAACTTTCATTCCATCCTTGTTGGTACCCACTTGATACCTTTCCAGTTCGAATAATGTTGTAGTATTTTATAACTTTTGGAAAGAGTTGAAAAGAGACTCCTCCATAATGGAAACATAGAGATGCTCTTCAGATGCAACACTAGCAATACAGAGAATTGTATTTCTAACTCTTGGCCTTTATCAAGAGTTTCCAAATTCTAATAGTTCTTAAGTTATATAAACATTTTTTTCTTTTTTTAACGTTGGTGTCACCACATTCACAACATACATCAGGCATGTTTCAAACTGATTGGTGGTTGACACTGAGTCCCAGTATTTTCATGACCTATGTGTACTGCTGAAGCTGCTGTGTTAAGAGTGAGACACCTGTGAGGCTGTCCTCATCCTGGGAATGCTCAGAGATTTATTACCTATTGATACACACCTTCGCTGAACACACCCCCAAAGACACCCACAGTACATTGTTGACTCATGAGTTGCACAGCCTTGAGCCCATGAATCATTTTCTTAAAAAGGCAACCTCCCCTCCCTCCCCTCCCCCCATGCACTCTCCTTTTCTGTGATTTCACATCCTCTGTCAAATAGATAAAGTACTCCCTGTGCAGCCAAATAAAGAAACCGTGTTTTTCATAGCCATCATGCATGCATTTCTCTCAGTGGGAGAGAAAGGGAATTAAATGATGGTAGATTTTGTTTTGCTACTGCTTGTACTCTCGCCATAGTTGGGCTGCAGCTATCGATTATTTTAGTAATCACGTATTTAACCGATAACGTTATAGTAAAAAGCAATAGTAAATAAACTGGAGGTTTCCTTCTTTATTTTATTGCATACATATATGCATACATTTTACAATAGCCACACGGTACAAAGTTCTTTTTTTTTCCAGCTTAAAATGACCCCAGACTTTCTGTTTTTTTCTGCCCGTCTCTTCTCTTAGCCCCTCACCAGGGCCTGACGTTAACTTTTTTTGACCACCTGCCACTGTCACTTTTACCAATCATAAAGGTGAAACACAGGAATTGCTTTGTCTTTATGAGCCTACTTGTGGACATTGCGCCATCATCACGTGCTGTCGTAAAGGGGCCCACCTTCATAATCCTGCATAAAGACATCCTTTCCTATCCTGGGCTGGAACACAATCATACAGTTTGATAATGTACTTATTTGACTTTAACTTAACATTGCACCTCAGTAATGTAGCTGTCCTCAATTTAGGTCATCCTTTACATCTCATCTGCGGTTTTTCCTGTATCCACTGTGTGTGTTTGTGTGTGTGCGCGTCAGTTGAGAGGGGAACGGAGAAGCAGCCCCACCCGCTGCAGGGAGCCGACAGGACTGCAACTTTTAGTGACTGTATAGTGAAAAAATGGGTTTGATGTTAAAATGTTTACAGGTTGGCAGGACATCTTTTGCTTTACATTTTGTTGGTGAGATGTTCGGATCACACACATCTCGTCTTCATATCAGAAACATGGAAATGAATTTGACCCGTTCTCACTCCCGCTTGGTCACTGGCTGTACGAGGGACTGCTGGGATTGTTGCGAGTAATGAAAATAAGATTGGGGGCCCCAGCTTTCAATCAGTGTTTTCCAGCGATGCAGGCCCCTGATTGGTCCGGGCCAGTAAGCAACTGCTTGCCCTGCTTACCAATAGTTACGCGTCTGAATCACTCCATTCTCATTGGCTACCAGCCAACGCGGCAGGTAGACTGACAGTGATACCCGCAAATTGCAAAATTCACCCAGGTGTTAATGTCATGCCCTGCCCCCCACTATTTTCCTTTGTTTGTAATCCACACAGTCAATCTTCATGGCATGTGTCCACAGCAGCATCAGCCCGTTGCGGTAGTAATAATCATCCGTGCGTAAACACAGTGACCTGTACAACGTTGTTTACATTGATTAAATGAAGCCTTCAGGCAAAGAATTTTGCATAGATGGTTGTTAGTAATCAAATTATTCGAGATACTTGAAGAATCATTTCATCCCTATTTCATAGCCTTGTTCGGGTATTCAATCAGTAGCTGAGCACACAGATAACTTTTAGTCTCACCCTGACCCCCAACCTAGAGCACTATAATTTCTTGTATTTTTATACCAACTATCTGTTGGTAAAAAAAAGCTTCCTACCATCTCATCCCTTAATGTTGTCTTTGAGGAAATAGAAATCAAATGGGCTATATTCATTGATTCAGCTCGTTTGCTCCCATACAACATTTTGAGATGCAAGGCATGTAATAGAACATTTTCTAAAAAGCATCTTTATGAGCAGTATAACTACCATCAGTTGTGAAGGCATCTCAACACGTCTTTCACTGTGATTCAAGACTACTTCCTGCTCCTGGTATAGCGTATTATGTGTATGTGTGTTTGCTACATAGCAATTGCAAAGGTACGATGACAGACATAATAAAAATATACATGCCTGTTGAGACTCAGTTTTGCATTCATCAACCCATCTGAATGAGCCTTCTGGGCTGGTTCAGCCTGGGAAACTCCATTTTTCACCTGCTTAATCCTGCCAATGTGCACGGAGTTCCCACTGCCTGTGCCTTTTTAGAGAGAGTATATGCAGGTTTTATTTTATCTTTGTAAAAATAGACCGAGAAAAAGGTAAACAGATAGATAGTAAGAGTCTAGTGCTAAAGAAATTGTGTTTATTCATTCAAGTTGAATCTTCTAAAATAAATAATATGTTATGTCATTGTATATTGAACATTTTTCCATCTTGAACTATTGGTCACTATTTGAATACTTAATCATTTAATCAGTCAGTGGAAGTAAATTGGCAGATTGAAAATGACAATTAATTGCCACTTTAATTGCATCTGTATGTAGGGATTTCCCGATTGATCCATCATCGTTTCTTCCCTTGTAACGGACAAATGTATTCTCATAGGTACAATTTATCATACGGGGAAAATTAGGAGGGATGAGTAGTCAATGATTTCTCTACAAGGTAGCATAACAGTACTTGTTCATGAATTATTGAATAAACTTTGACATGTTTATCTAGCCCCCATCTGATCTTATGTGATCACTGTTAGTCTGTTTATCTCATCTGTTACTTGCCTTAAATTTCCTCAAACATATTCCGCCAATGTGTATAAAAATTGTCTGGGCAGTGTTATATCATGATAAGGTTCTTACTGTAGGTATAGTGACGTTGGGACAAGCAAAACAGCATTGTCTGGCTCTTAGTACAAGAAAGAGTTTTCCCAGATGAAAAAAGAGGAAAGCAAAAACCTTACAAAGCATTATAATTGTCAGAGCAAGAAATAAGAGGCACTCTGACATTATTTTTTTTTCAACAGTGGAGTCATGCATTATTTATCTGGAGAGTTTATATCAGATCGCAGATACTGAGGCTAAGCAGAGCAGCCATTTTACATCCCGGCCCCTTCCCTGTGTTTTATGATAAATGTTCTCAAAGTGCTCTGCATTTTACCCAGAGTGCACATAAACTACAGGCTAGCTAAAGCAATAACTCTCCTAGACCCACTCTCACAATTGCAAGCACCACTCCACAGATTCTTGTTCAGAGTCCCAAAACATCTTCATAGTTTAACTCAGTTTTCCTCTTTTACTGTTGTTTTCATTTCTAGTGATACTAATTAATAAATTAATATGACAACTACTTACTTAAACTTTGCTCAATTTTCTAATGTTAGAAACTCGGTATGTTCATTCCCTGCATGCTATCTACCAAAAATTGTGCACAATTAAGATTATCCTGCAGTGTAGAGTTGGGACATGCTTCAGTCTCTTGCCCTCCTTCCCATTGCAGCTGGCTGTATAAAGTCCAATAGCAGTAAAATAGAAAGGGCCAAGTTTGTTTGGACAGGTACTGTAGATTGCTGCATTTGCTGCTTTTCCTGTACGCAACATAACGAGGAGTGTCAGAAGTGTCCAAACGATTTACAGTGCCATTAGTTAGCTCATGTTCATAAAATCTGTCCACTTTCTTTATTTTTGTTAAGGGGTCACAGTAAAACATCTTTCACAAATAACTGTATACTAGTGATTGCTGAATAGATTGTTTTTGCCAATGTTGTTGACTAATGTCACTAAGGTCAATGATTAAAAGGGTCTTTTAATAATAAGTAAAATAACTCTCTGAATTAACCGTAGGTCAATAATTACATCTCAAACAATTTTATCTTGTTAATTAGAACTGGACCTGAATATTTGACTATTGAATTTTGGTTCTTTGGGTTGGTATTCAACAATTTTGGGATTCAAGTATTGTTTTTTTTCTCTTCAATACTGTACAACAACAGAATCCTATACCTGTATACCCAGTGTGAGAGGCTATACTGCGTTTTGCTGTCTATTTCTCCTCTCCTTGGGTCTCTGTGTTTGACCGAGCGCAGGGGTTAATTCTAGGGCTGGGATGGTATGGATTTTTTTCTACCACGGTTGAAAAACAAGAAAACAAGAAATTCCTTGCGGTAGTGCGGTATACCGCAACCCCTTTACAAGAGTAGCATAAGTTAGAGTGAGAATGGCAGGGTGCCTTAAATGAGTGATATCAGTGCTTGTGTGGTCGTGCAAGGAGAGCGAGCGGTAGCAGAGAGTAGCGTATGAGTGCCGCTGTAATGAACACAGAGAGGAAAAAGAGATAGCAAAGTGAGTTAAAAGTGAACAATAAAACAACAAGTTAGAGCTTCTCAAGACACTGTGGCTTTATCTGTTGTCAATACCGCCGGTAAAGTGAATGGCCTTTTCCCCCCCAAAAAACATTGGCTTAAACCTTTGCCTACAACATATGGTGCATCCCGTCTAGCAGGTGAGCAGGCAGAGAGCAGAAAGGGCGACTTGGCAGCCCGCTAACTTGTTGCTCTCTCAATCAATATAAGTCACTCCGTTTTAGGCTACGAAACTTGCATGCCGGCTGAAACTCAACCATGCTGTTTTTTATTGGGATAAAACTATAACCAGAAGGACACTCCACTAGCTGCTAGGCGAATGTGCAATGATAAACACTGGAGCTGTAAAGTTAAAGTTACTCCAAGGTGCTAAAAAATGGGGTTCGGCAGATAATCGGACCTCGGGTTGAAGAGGACCAATGCGGATTCCGTCCTGGTCTTGGAACAACGGATTATATCTTCAATTTCAATTTTCAATTTAATTTAATTTATAGTATCAATTCATAACAAGAGTTATCTCAAGACACTATACAGATAGACCACACTCCAGAATTTACAAGGACCCAACAGTTCTAGTAGTCTCCTCCAGAGCAAGCAACAGTGCGACTGTGGCGAGGAAAAACTTCCTTTTAGGCAGAAACCTTGGTCAGACCCAGGCTCTTGGTAGGCGGTGTCTGACGGGCCGGTTGGGGTTGGAATGAAGAGTGTCAATATCAAAAATAGACAAAAATTTGTAGTCTGTAGCAGTTCTTTGTAGTAGTTCGCGGCATAGCAGGACGCTGTGCGGCGTTACAAGGCACAGCAGGACATAGCAGGGCACTGCAGTGTAGCAGTAGAACATGGCATCACAGAACATGGAGCGGGACC
>NC_048407.1:21540529-21542143 GCF_013103735.1 Etheostoma cragini
ACAATATTCAATTCTATGCCCTAACTATAAGCTTTATCAAAAAGGAAAGTCTTAAGCCTACTCTTAAACGTGGAGACGCTGTCTGCCTCCCGGACCCAAACTGGAACCTGGTTCCACAGGAAAGGGACCTGATAGCTGAACGCTCTGGCTCCCGTTCTACTTTTAGAGACTCTAGGAACCACCAGTAATCCTGCATTCTGGGAGCGTAGTGCTCTTGTAGGGTTGTAAGGTATTATGAGCTCTTTAAGATAAGATGGAGCCTGACCATGAAGAGCTTTGTAGGTGAGAAGAAGGATTTTAAATTTCAGCATTCTGGATCAGCTGAAGAGTCCTTATGGACTTTTCCGAGCAGCCTGATAACAAAGAATTGCGGTAATCCAACCTGGAAGTAACAAATTCATGGACTAGTTTTTCTGCATCATTTTTAGACAGGATATTCCTGATTTTCGCAATATTACGTAAGTGAAAAAAGGCGATCCTTGAAATTTTCTTTAAGTGAGAATTAAAGGACATGTCTTGGTCAAAGATAACTCTAAGATTCCTCACAGTGGTGCTGGAGGCCAGGGGGATGCTATCCAGAGTAACTATATCTTTGGAAAATGCGTCACGGAGGTGCTTGGGTCCGAGAGCAATAACTTCAGTTTTATCTGAGTTTAACATTAGAAAATTACAGGTCATCCAGGTTTTAATATCCTGAAGGCACGTTTGAAGTTTAGCTAACTGATTAGTTTCATCCGGCTTGATTGATAGATATAACTGAGTATCATCTGCATAACAATGAAAGTTTATGGAGTGTTTCCTAATAATACTGCCTAAAGGAAGCATATATAAAGTGAACAGGATTGGACCGAGCACAGATCCTTGTGGGATTCCATGACTAACCTTGGCGTGCACAGAGGATTCATCGTTAACATGAACAAACTGAGATCGATCTGATAAATAAGACTTAAACCAGCTTAGCGCAGTCCCTTTAATGCCAATTAAATGTTCCAATCTCTGTAATAAGATATAATGGTCAATGGTATCAAAAGCAGCGCTAAGATCTAATAACACAAGTACAGAGATAAGTCCTTTGTCTGATGCAATTAGGAGGTCATAAGTAATTTTCACAAGTGCTGTCTCTGTGCTATGATGAACTCTCAATCGTGACTGAAAATCCTCAAATAAGCTGTTGCTATACAGAAAGTCGCACAGCTGTTTGGCGACTGCTTTCTCAAGAATCTTAGAGAGAAATGGAAGGTTAGATATAGGTCTATAGTTGGCTAAAACATCTGGATCAAGGTTGGGCTTTTTCAGAAGAGGTTTAATTACAGCAACTTTAAAGTGCTGTGGTACATAGCCTGTTAATAAAGAGAACTTGGTCATATCCAGTAGCAAAGTGTTGACTAATGGTAAAACTTCTTTAAGTAGCCTAGTCGGGATGGGATCCAAGAGGCAGGTTGATGGCTTAGATGAAGAAATAATTGAATTAAATTGATAAAGATCAAGTGAAGGAAAGCAGTCTAAACATGTATCTGGTTTTACAGCTGATTCTAGGGTTCCTGAGTTTAGAGATAAGTCAGTGCCAGTTAAAGGCAGGTCTTGGTGAATTTTGCTTCTAATAGTTATAATTTT
>NC_048407.1:21542243-21556972 GCF_013103735.1 Etheostoma cragini
GCCTGCTGCACTATCAACAAAATGATCGATTTGGGAGGGACTAATAGCATAGTAGTCCTCTGTTACTTTGTGATTTGGATATGAATTAAATGCTAACGGAATCACGTCCTTAAATTTAGCTACAGCACTATCAGATAGACATCTTGTATAGAAGGTTTTGCCTAATGGCGTGTAGTTCAGCAGTATAAACTCAAAAGTTATCAAACAATGGTCAGATAGAAAGGGATTCTGTGGGAACACTATTAAACGTTCAATTTCAACACCATATACCAAAACAAGATCGAGGGTGTGATTTAAAAGATGAGTCGGTTTATGAACACTTTGAGAGAAGCCAATAGAATCTAAAAGAGAGATAAACGCAGTACTAAGGCTATCATTCTCATCGTCCACATGAATATTAAAATCCCCTACAATAATAACTTTGTCCGTTTTTAGCACTAAGTTTGACAGAAACTTTGCAAATTCGGATAAGAATTCAGAGTATGGACCAGGTGCTCGGTACACTATAACAAATAGAACTGGTTGCGTTGTTTTCCAACTTGGGTGTGAAAGACTAAGAACAAGGCTTTCAAATTAATCATAATTTAGTTTAGGTTTAGAGCTGATTAGTAGACTAGAATCAAAGATGGCTGCCACTCCACCTCCTCTGCCTGTGCCTCGAGGAATGTGAGTATTAATATGACTGGGGGGGGTGGATTCATTTAGACTAACATATTCTCCATCACCCAGCCAGGTTTCAGTAAGACAAAATAAATCAATATTAGAATCTGATATTAATTCATTTACTAGTACACCTTTAGAAGAGAGAGATCTGATGTTTAAGAGTCCACATTTAATTATCCTATTCTTTTGCACTATTGCACTTGTGGTTTTAATTGTTATGAGGTTTTCATGCACAGCTCCTCTACTGTCTACCTTTGATTTAAATAATTTCAATGGTCGGGGGGCAGACACCGTCACTATGGGGTTTTTACTAGGTAACACCTGGAATAAAGGAGCAGAGAAGTGTGTTAGACTGGGACTCTGCCTCCTGGTCCCAACTATGGATTGTCAAGGATTAGGCTCCGTCCAAAGTGGGATGAATGCCGTCTCTCCACTCTTGCAAGAATCCTGGAGGGAGCCTCAGAGTATGCCCAACCGGTCTACCTGTGTTCTGTGAATCTAGAGAAGGCGTATGACCGGGTCCCCTGGGAGATACTGTATGAGGTGCTGCGGGAGAATGGGGTGAGGGGGTCCCTTTTCAGGGCCATCCAATCTCTATATCACCAAAGCGAGAGCTGAGTTTGGGTTCTTGGCAGTAAGTCAGACTTGTTCCAAGTGAGGGTTGACCTTCGCCAGGGCTGGACTTAGTCACTAATCTTGTTTGTAGTATTTATGGACCGGATATCGAGGCATTTTTGGGATGGGGAGGGGTTGTAGTTCGGTGGGCTAGGTATCTCATTGCTGCTTTTGCAGATGATGTGGTCCTGATGACATCATCGGCCTGTGACCTTAAGCACTCACTGGATCTGTTCGCAGCTGAGTGTTAAGTGGCTGGGATGAGGATCAACACCGCTAAATCTGAGGCCATGGTTCACAGCAGGAAACCAATGGAGTGCCTTCTTTAGGTAGGAAATGAGTCCTTACCCCAAGTGAAGGAGTTTAAATACCTTGGGGTCTTGTTCGCAAGTGATGGGACAATGGAGCGGGAGATTGGTCGGAGAATCGGCGCAGCAGGTGCGGTATTACATTCAATTTATTGCACCGTTGTGACAAAAAGAGAGCTGAGACAGAAAGCAAAGTTCTCAATCTACTGGTCAGTTTTAATTCCTACCCGCACCTATGGTCATGAAGGCTGGGTCATGACCGAAAGAACGAGATCCAGGGTACAAGCGGACGAAATTTGTTATGGTGGTGGTTTGAGAATCTGGTAAGGATGCCTCCAGGGCACCTCCCTAGGGAGGTGATCCAGGCACGTCGAGCTGGGAGGAGGCCTTGGGAATGTCTCCAACCTGGCCTGGGAATGCCTCGGGATCCCCAAGTCAGAGCTGGTTAATGTGGCTCGGGAAAGGGAAGTTCAGGGTTCCCTGCTTGAGCTTCTCACCCCGCGACCCCATACAGGATAATGTTTGTGTTGCTCACTCCCGCTGACGTGGCAGATGCATTTCGTTTTTGCATGCGGGTAGGCCAAGGCGAGAAGGGTGTAATTTACTAATGTGGCAAATTGCAACACATTTTTAAAACATACACATTCAAAAACTAATTTCAGCATTGAATAGTATTTTTTTACGATACAAATTCTATTTGACTACCGGAAATTATTTCAACACACACCCACACGCGCACATGGACTCTCTCTCTCCTTCTGTCTCTCATTAAAACAATGCATTTCAATAAATAAGGATTAAAATACTTAAGTCAATTATTGGACACAGGGGACTTTGTACATGGCCATTGTGACCAATATGAGAGGTTTGATATTGAGAGAGGCCAACGGTCTGCTCTTACTTTTATCATGGATGGAGGTAGGGTCAGAGTTCACCTGACCTGCAGCCGCAAAATGATCACATCAAACTGGTGTCTAGAGGATCATTGACTAATACATAAACCCACACTTGAGACAAGTATGACCAAACCTTGATTAAGGTTTGTTGACCATCTCTGTTATTGTGTGTGAGAGAGAGGGAGAGAGAGATAGAGATAGAGACCTTTATTAACTCCCCCAGCTTCCAAGTCCTTGAAGAGACCAGTGCATAAATCATAATAAGCCACAATTAGCTCCCACTATCTATTTCCATGGACAGAAAACAAAACATAAATGAAAAGCAAAAACACAAACACAAGAAAACTTAACTTTAATAAGACAGTTAAGTTTATGTAACATACACAACCTCAGTGTTCAATGTGAACATGACTTCAACAACGTTTTCCACCAGTCTACCAGGTTCCCACTTGCCTCTGCTATTTTTTGTAATGTTTTATTTTTTGGAGTAAAATGTATTAATTTGTAGTACACAAATTAGCAATGCTCAAAAAATAATCAAGGTTATTGAACACAATTCTGAACGGTGGGAGTATCGTAATGTTATACCATTTACATTCCAGGAAATAATGTTAGTATCCTTTCTCTTACAGAAAGAGTCTTTGGGTCAGAATAAAATCTGTTTTATGACGGCAATCACTCCTTCAGTGGCAGACCAAATGTTTATAGCGGAAACACTGCGTAATGTCGTGGGGGCAGCAGCTCCAGCAGGAGACCCCAAACTTCCCTTGCACCCTGCGTTACCAGATAAGCGGATGAAGATGGATGGTTGGATGGATGGACGTAATGTGCTAAATAATCATTTTTCCCTAATACTCTGTTTTAGTCATCCTTATGGGCCAAAATCGTAATCAAGAATAAAAAAAGATTAATTGCACAGCCCTAATACAAATATAAGTATATACAAAGTATAACTTGTTTAAGGCTGGGGGCTTTAACATGGACAGAGTACACAGTACAGTATATGTATTAAGACTTCATAGTGTTTGGTCAATATGGAGTAAGAAACTAGAACCTTCTGTCATGTATAGCTTGTTCTGTCTGGGCATGTTTGCTCAGCTGGAAGTAATGTTTGCCCACAGGATGACTGAGTAAGAGTGTTTCTCATCTGCATACATGTTTGACAGGAGACTTTGAAGGGATTGTTTTGACAGAAGTGGTGTGGGACATTTTAATAGGCGATGAAAGAGCATTTTCTCTCCAAAGTTTTGGGCCTAAAAAGAAGGCACCTTCTTTCCTTTCTACGTTACTGATTGGCTTTGAACACATCTTTAGCTTTTGTCAAATGGTAAATTATGTGCAAATAGGATAGAGAGAAAAATACATGTTTTGTAAGGAATATATTGTTTCATGCTTTTAATAATAGTAATTCAAAGGTTATGATTTTTTCATTCAAAGGCAGCAAAGTATTTTTGAAGGGGGTGATTGACAACAGATTGTTTTTAAATGAATCAGGAAGAAAATGCCAGTTGGAGACTTGGCTGAAAACATACTTTTTTAAAATAAAATTACGCCTGTAGCTAGGGAGCAGAGAATTAAATCTGAACTTGGAAATATGTTTTCTCATAGGTTCAGAGAAAATGCTTGAATTTCAAAGTTTTTTCACTGTGAGTGAACAGGATGGTCTGAGTGGCAACCATGACTTTCCATGAATGCAGTTATACTGTAATTTTCAGGGATTAGTGGCTGAGCCAAATCCAGACAAGGATATCCTGGCAACGAGTGTTGCTGTGTGACGACTGAGCAGCTGTTAAAAAAAGCAGTTGGAATGAATTTCAAATTAGCCAAAAGACAGGCTTCTGGTCACTGAAACGGCCTCAACCGGCTTCATCGCAGGGCAATCTTAGGGTGCTTGAATAGACAGAAGGACATGCGAGTAGATCTTGTGGATGCACTAATGATGGATGTTGGTTGCACTGACGTCACATGGTCAAATGCCTGGAATTCGGTCTGGGTCAGCTCTTACTGCTATTTCCTGCTGGTTTGTGTATGGCTAGTCTCCATCATGTAGTGATCCAGAGGCTGCTGGTCCTCCTACCAGGTGTCCCAGTGTACTCTGTTCTCTGCCTTGGTTTTTCACTGAACCTCTCGGAGTATGTCAACTGCACTGGCCCCAGGCACCCCCGTACTGGAGCAAAAGCCATGGTTTTAAGTTATAGTAAACAACTGTATTTTTGTGTCTGCAGACATCTTCGTCCCATAACACTCCCACCCCCACCATCTTGTTTGCCCTCACCACTACGTCTGTCTGTCTGTCTTTCTGTCTGTCTGTCTGCCTTTTTCTTTTCTCTTTGAACCTGTTTGCCAAGAGTGGAGGAGCACTGGAAATCTAATGTGCTGCTTTTTAAATCAGAAAGTTGGATTGATTGAAGGATGTGGGGGAAAAAAAAGTGATGAGCAAATCAGTGATTTAGGGGGAGTAAGGATTGAGGTTGAAGTACTGGAATACTTGTTTTCACCTCCTGCTCTGACTTTGTGGTCTACGTAGAGCTGCGCAGGCTTGTCTGGACAAATATACCGTTATGCTTTACCATCTGTCCCTTCAGAGATGTCACCCTGAATTTAAAGGGAAGCATTTTAATTGGTACTTGGACGATAGATCACTTGAGACCCAAATAGATTTTGTATAATGACCAAAACTTCTATCCCAAACACAGGTCCTTTTTTTATATTGGCCATACGTGACCTTTTCAAGGGCACAGATGAGCCAAAGAGGTTGGTCCTCTAACCTTGCAGACCTTTAGAAAGCTTTTCTATAGTGGCCTGCTGGGAGATCAGAAGATGTAACCTGCAAGCAATTGGTTCATTCTCAAATGTTTGAAAAAAAATAAATATGATTGATTATTAGGTTTTTAATGAGCAGGTTAGAATGCCCCAGCATATATGTAGGTGACGCGTTCTGCTTGCTTAGGTAGATCAGCATAATGACGACCATTTTTGAGGCTCCCAATGTATCTGAGGGGGGAAAACATAACGAAAGTACGCAGGCCAAAAAATAATCTGTCTTTCTGCTCTCACTCCCAGATATCCTTGTTCCAAATCTCCTCTCTCTATCCATGCCCTCTCTATATGCCCTCTCTTGGGGCCTGAGGGAGTCTTTTGATATGCCCCCTCTCTCTTGGCAAGGTTGTATTTCTTCATTAGGCCCTCTGGGGGCTGCCAGAGTCCCAAAGGATGTCAGAGTACATTAATTCTCATCAGGACATGGGTCCTCTCAGGTGTGAATGGCAGCCAGCAGCTGTCGACAGGGCTCTCTCAATCCTACCGCAACTCATATATCACCCACTGCACTGCACGCACGGTTACGGTCACACGCACACACAAACACACACAGGCACACACACACAGATAACATTGTATGTAGAGTGAAAAGCTAGACTCACATGCAAGTATGCTGTTGAAAGAATCATCACACACACAAAGGAAGATTTACACTGAAATCACTGGTATGAACATATCTCAATTTAGGACCTGACCCATGATAATTACAAAAGCAGCCATATATCTTAAAGTCTTTAGGGGGACAGAATGCCGTCTCTGCTTAATTTTCCATGTGAGTAAATTTGCTGCGTGCATTTAAAGAGCCTTTGTGATTGCCTCATAGCCTCTCCACTGAGCGCCCTAACCACCATAGGGAGAGATCACATAATCTCTCTCTCTCTCTCTCTCTCTCTCTCTCTTTCCCTTTTTCTCTCTGTCTCCTGTTTTTCTCTTTCATAGCATGACAGCCTTGCATGTGTCTTACCGAGATATTTTCTCAAGTAATTACATAAAGTAATTCCTCCCAGTGCGGTTGTTATGGCTCCCAGCAGACGTGTATACAAATTACTCATATTTGCTCTGTGGTCAAAGCTTTGAGCTGTCCCACAAGACTATGGGTTTACATTATGAAGGTCTGCCTATTAAAGCCATTTGTTAAGGTCTTCACTCCTGGGAAGAGGCAGCTCAGTAGGACACTAAATGTAAGAGGTTAGCCTTGGAAGTGAACTGTTAATTACTTCAGTTTGTTATAGAAGGCTTCACGTTGGATTTTGACTCGACAGCCAAACCTTAATCCTCATGTAAACCCAGACAGGGCTCCAAAGCAGTTGAAATTGGTCCTTCTACTTATAGCAGTTTGTACATGTTGAAAGATGTGAAGGGGGTAAATCTAGTTTTTTTTAAGGCCTGTTGAGGATGATTCCTCTTTCCTATTATTATTTTGTCATCCTGTGATTATTTTGTCATCATGGTGCCATATTTTCCAACGTCTATGGTTGTTCCATGAACTAGTTATCTGTTCTCTTCAGTACTGGATTCAGTGTATTTGTATGGTCTTTGGTCTGTGGCTCTTACTCACTTCCAAGCTGCTTCCTTTGGTCTCTTTATTTTTATTTTTTGGCTTTTTTTCTGCCTTGATAGGACAGCTAGGTGAGAAAGGGGAGAGAGAGAGAGAGAGAGAGAAAGATATGCAGGAAATCGCCACTCAGCCAACCCGGCCACTTCCTTTGGTCTTTTAGCCCCTTTTATTCATTAATTGCCTATAGTTAGGACAGGACTGGATTGCAATAAGGATCTATCTAATTGAACCCAATGGACTTTTTTCAAGTAGTTTTAGGAAGCTTAAGGAAATTCAAGAATTTTGGATGAAACACATCATTTTGTATTTGTCACATGGTTATAAACATTCGAGTGGAGGTAAATCCTAGCAGAGAATCCACATGAAACACCTTGCTTTCTGATGGCCCCACATCCATTGTTTACATGGGGCTGGGGTGGAGCTCTTATTCTTGACTCCTCCTTACCCCCAAATTTGCTGTTGCCCTGGGAGCTAAGTGCCTCCCCAATTTCTTGTTTTGCCAGTGGTCTGGAGAAGAGTGAAAGGAGAATCTCTGGCCTGATGCAACCACTCCCTCAAAGTGTTAAGCATTAGGAAACTCTAAAAGTGACTATTCAGTTTGCCCTGTTCATGTCAGGAGACATCATCCTTGTCAGATATTGTTAAATTATGTTTATTTTACAAAAAGGAGAGTCTCCCATTAGAGAGATGCATTGTTGTGCAGTTCTGTGTGCTAACCTGCGCCTAGATGTTAAACAAAGTGCTAGAGCAGGATGACAGAGAGAGAGATGAAGACATAACAACACAGTAGGAGTGAGTACACTAGTCTCATTCATCGAAACAGCCCTGGTTTAGGCAGCCTGTAATTCTTTTGAAGCTCTTGTGTTCAAGGTGGCTTAGCAAAGCTTTCATTCCCTCGACAGAGGGAGGGAAAAGGTGATTTTGGGAAAAGAGCAGGACCGAAAGAGGAGCCCTGTCTCACTCAAGGTCACTTTTCAAATCAGGCAAACCATACATGGAATCCACGTGAGGGTGTACTGGCTCAGAGCTGGGGCCCAGCTAGGACACCCCATCACTCTCTCCACTGCACCCACCAGGGGAGCCAGGCTTTGGGTTACAAATGAGCAATTACCATGGTCTGAGTTACGCTCTTTTCACCCCGTTTAATTTGAATTTGTTTATCTTGTATCTCACAGTTTACTTTAAGAGTGAACTGCCTTTCCCAGCCAACAACAATCAACTGCATTAGTGTAACTCAATACAGTTGTAGTACAAAGTATTATTGCTAATTTTCAAAGAGGAAACCTTTTGAATAATAAAATATCTGTTTTCATGGGTTTCCAGTAGTTAGAGTTAAATTTGTTACATATATATTCTTCCGAACCGGTCTGAAACAAAAACAGAACCGTGTACCTCTTGACTATTTTTTTTTTTTTTTTTATACCTGGGCTTAGCGCTGTGGGGCCACCCCATAGCCTTCATCATTCCCAGCTGCCAGTGAACCTGCACTGGGCCGCGCGGTCGCCTCATGCATTTCATCTGTTCACTGGAGCTCAGCATTCTTCATTTAGACTCAGGAAAGGAAAAATCAAAGTGGCCAAATTATCCATACATGCCTACATGCCCACACTTTAAATAGTTGCTTAATTGTTTGAGTGTGTTGCTCCATCATTATACTTCAAGTTGGCGAAATTCCAGTTGCATCTTGTACCATTTCCTTTTTTGTTTTTCAGTCCACACTGTGCCATATCTGTGGTTTAATGAATGTAAATATTGTTTGAAGAAGATATTGTTACTTAACTAAATCTACTCTGTGGCAAAGGCCATGCACTTAAGTTTAATTGTATTATTCACACAGAGAGTAAGAGCGGAATTGAGTTTTGGGAAGTCTCTTAGTGCAGCAGCTGTATGATCCTCACCTTCTCCTTGTTAACTTTAGTGCAGTGTCAGTAATGTTGGACCATGGCCCAGACACCCATGCAACGTGACAGGCTAGTCCCATTAAGGTTTCCTAATCAAGTGTCCTCTCCTCCCTTTCTATCCCCCTTTTCTCTGCCTTCACAGAGAACTAGTGTTTTGGCAGAGAGCTCTGTGCTAAGGATTCAATGCCGTGTTTGTGTTGGAAATGGGCCAATAGCCTCTTCTATCTGCCCTCCTTTCCCAT
This sequence comes from Etheostoma cragini, assembly GCF_013103735.1. Classification (NCBI taxonomy): domain Eukaryota; kingdom Metazoa; phylum Chordata; class Actinopteri; order Perciformes; family Percidae; genus Etheostoma; species Etheostoma cragini. Next base: position 21,551,247 of record NC_048407.1, read on the forward strand.
ATGGGATGGTTGCTGCAAAGCAGCTAAATCAGGGGCAGTCATTACCTTGCCTCAAAGATACTTTTCCATCTTTTCACCACTTCGTCATCAACTGTAGGAGATAGGGAGCGATATTGTAGATTTGCAAGAAAAGCATGAAAATCAAATGGATACGAACATAGTTATGAATAATATTTAAGGCTTGTTCTCATTCATATTTAATTTTTTTTTCAAAGGATTGTATGTCTCTACACTGGGGCTTATCATGATGCCAGAGATTTAGTAGTCACTACCAACACCAGTGATACAGGCATTGTGTCTTGTCACTCTTTTTTCCAGTGTGTTTCTTTCACAATCTGTTTTTACTTTCTGTCATTGTTTTTCGGGTGTAACTTTGACCTAAAGGCTGCAACATTGAAGCCTGGCATCACTAGACAGCATACGGTAATGACTTCCATAAGTTCATCTGGAACTCCAAAACAGATAGTATGTCATGTTAAGTCTGTAGGGTGTGTATGAGTAAGCCTTCCCTCACAGTTTCAGAACTTTGGCATTGACCTGGTACCGAATTATCCGTTCTCATGACATCCCTACCCCACACATCCAAAGGTTGTCAGCCGCTGTCAGACAACACTGTTTACCGTTATTCACATAAAATGAGGTGTTGACAGCTCAAAATGCACTGTATTTATACTTCAAATGGGAAGAAAGCGCAAAGGAGCTGCTGAAGAATTTGATAAAAAAACAAATAAGCACATGATACGACAGGTCTTGGCATGTGACACTTGAAAGGGCGGGAAAAAGTGTGACACTGATTTAACCTAGCCTGATAGGCAAGTGGGGGAGGGGGAGATGATAGTCTTTCAGGAGATTGTGTCAGGAAGGAGTAGCGACTCCTGACGGCGTGGTCACCAAAGCAAGCAGCCCCTGCTCCGGACTGCACAGCGTCTTTCAGAAACGTTCAATCTATCTCGTCTATCTATTGATCTGCGCTTGATTGCTCTTCTTTCATCCTTCGAGCGCCCCGATGTCTGTCACAGTAACTTGAAATTGAATTTTGTGAATTGAATTTGAGTTGTGAGTTCAGTTGGATTTCAGTTCCAAACGAAGAAGTTCAATTTCAAACTAAACTATTCAGATCCAGTTTTTCAATGCAATAATTCAAATTAAACAACACAAATTCAAAATGTGATTCAAATTCAGTTTTTCAATGCAATTATTCAAGTTTAGAAATATATATATTTCAAATATAAATGTTTCAAATTTAATTTCTGTTGGCACATATTTCCGCCCATAGTTTTCATCCAATTTTTTTACAATTTTTAATATTCAACATGAACAAGGATTACAGCTTTAAATTTGCAGGTAACTTGGACTGATCTTGGTTTTTAAAATGTTTGAATTCACAAGATTAACTAACTAAACCAACCAATTTTTGCTAAGGTTATAGTCGTCAGAGCAGCTGGGAAGAGTCATTATCCAAAACAGAGTTAAATTTTCATTGATGATCATGTTTTATTGGATTTCAGTTCCAAACGAAAAAGTTCAATTTCAAACTATACTATTCAGTTTTTCAATGCAATAATTCAAATTAAACAACACAAATTCAAAATGTGAATCAAATACAGTTTTTCAATGTAATTATTCAAGTTTAGAAATTCAGATTCAAATATAAATGTTTCAAATTTAATTTCTGTTGGCACATATTTCCACCCATAGTTTTCATCCAATTTTAACAATTTTTTATATTCAACATGAATGAGGATTACAGCTTTGAATTTGCAGGCAACTTGGACTGATCTTGGTTTTGAAAAGGTTTGAATTCACAAGATTAACTAACTAAATTTTTGCATAGGTTATAGTCATCAGAGCAGCTGGGAAGAGTCATTATCCAAAACTCCGCCTGTAGTTTCAGCCCTGGTCCAGGCCCAGAGCTGCAGCCTGTTGTGGAGGTCCTGCTGCTGCATGGTTATCTCATAACTATGGGCATTGAAGCATGATCACCAGCCACTTCCAACTCTCTTAAAGAACTCATTAAGTGGGCCTTATATTTTTTCAGCTGCCAGGTGCCTGCTGGCAGCCGTGGACCAGGATGAAGAGGCCAGTGTGTCCATACCAGGCAGGGGTGGAAACTACAAGGTTACTACACGGTTGGGGGGTAGATCTTTGCTTGAGGAAATAGGCCTGGCTAGAACTAGATAGGAAGCACAGAGACTGTGTATCAACGGATGTCACTTTGCAAAGGCTTTAATTTCTTGTGCATTTATCACAGTGTGGAAATCACAAAAGCACTACTTATAGTATCAAAATAAGGGAAGTGAAGATTTGGAGCACCCCCCCCCCCCAAACTTGATTGGAACTTGTTTTGGTGGAACTTTGGCACAATGCAAAAGAAAAGGCCACATCCATATTAACTGAAGTTACTGTTCACACAATATGATAAGTTTAGTTATATAAATGAGCTGGGTATATGATTAAAAGCAATTTGCTTTGTCAAGTTTATTGCCGTGTGTATTTTAACCATAGCAAATCCCCAACAATAGGTCCCAAAACATCCCAGTTAGTATAGCAAATGCCATAAACATATTCTTTTCACATATTTACAATCCTTCCACAAAATAACCAAGCAGGCCTGACTTGTTGCATCCTCCAAATGTTCTTTAAAACTTGCGATTTTCAGTGTGCAGCTCGCTAGCTTAAAGTTTGTTGTTGTTGCTTCCCGAAGGGAGCAGAGTTCAAGAACGGCAACACACAGAGAGATGTACTGTCGCTGATTCAGACTACTTAGACACAAATACATGGGAACGTAGGGTCCAGGTGGAAAAATAATGTCACTGTCATTCACGTTATTAATAGTTGATTGTATTATATGAACACAATGGTGTAATGCTAGTCAACCAGAGTAGTTCTCCCTAATTTCCCTCTCCAAATTCACTTTAGAAGAGTAACGTTAGTCACAGCGCCTACTTGCTTTGGTGTTTGTAAAGCATTAAAGTTTAACAAAAAACAGTTCACATTAGAAAAGAACCTTTTTCATTTTTTTCTTCAATGTAAATGCACTCCCCAACAAAATCCCCACAGTAGCCAAGAATGAGTTATTTCCAAATAGAGGTATTTATGTAATTTAAAAAAAATTACTATTTCTTTTTTCATATCGCAATATAGTATATTACAGGGGAAAATTTGTTTCCAATATTGTGCAGGCCTAGCCTCAACCACTTCCTTTCACTGATGGCTTTTGCAGTGAGCCACCTGCAGGATGTTGACAGTGAATTAAAAGCATATGAATGTAATTTAGTTTTAGTAGTCTAAATTAATAACATTGTCACTTTCCCAAATAAACACATATCTCCTAGTCTACAAATAAAGTTACTGAGTTTAAACATTTCAGTACTCTGACAGTAGCTCTCCACTTTATTTGGAAAGCTTGCATTGAGATACATATCCAATGTCATTGTCTATAATTTTACACATACTAGCAAGCACATTTATAGTGACCTTATTCATACTGCTGAACTAAACAAACAAGCAACAAACCAAAATTAAGTATGATTGTCTAATTACAGTGGTCCTACAAATTACACTGTCTACTGAGCAAGGGAACCCTTTCAGAGTGTTGATATTTAGGCCTAGCTATAGCATGGAGTACCCTGCCTGACTGTGCCTCCACACATTTAAACCAGGCATCCCAGGCGGAGTGCAATTGATTTTGGCAGTGGATGGAATAAAAATTGATTGAATCAGAATGGAAAGAACCTCACTGGAGGATCGACCATGCAGTAACCCTTCAGCTGTGGACGCCTTTACCAAGAAAGTACTCACGGTTATTCTAGCGTAAGGGGCAATGCGATTAAAGCACGTAGCTTCCACACAGAACACTGGAGGCGGAGATTATGTCCTATGGAGAAATTACACATGTGACCACTAGACTGTGGTTTTACTGTTAATTAGGAGATTGACTAATATCTACCTCACTGTGGTCTGGGATGATGAGGGAATGGAAACGGGTACAAAGACATGAGATGTATTGAACATACAGTAATAAAACACACACTGAGAAAAGGCTCAATATATGTGGTCTGGTTTTTTTCTGTATGGTACCTGTTTAGTGTAACCCTCCTCATCAAATCAATTTTAAACAGGTTTAGGCTCTTATTGTTTTTGGATTGAAGCAGCAAGGCTAGCCAAAAGAGGGAAGCATTACAAATCCATTATACAGCCAAACCTTTTTTGAATGCTGCAAAGCAGTAGCTGGGACTGGTAGTTGGTTTCATTCAAACATTTTGCAAGCTGTAGCTCAGGGGAATTCAACTGTTAACAAGTGTGCTCGTTAAAAGCTTGACACTGTTATATTTATACAATTATGTGATTACAGTATAACTGGCACATCAATTGTGTTGCTTTCACAAACTTTACCTCAACATAAATATCATTGGGGAGGTCCTTGTCATCTCTCTGTTTGCCAAGTGTGTGTATTTACAGCGTACTTGCCTTTTCTACCTAGGGACCTCGTCTAACACTTGTCAGAAAGCAGCTTCACCAGAGACAATCAAAGAGCAGCGCGTGGCATGTTTGATGTGTACTCAAACATAATGTGCTGTGAAAACATCCTTATGCTCTGCCAACGCTAAGTCTCGCGCCGTCTCTCTGGCACTGGTTGCTCTCCCCCCGTGGGCCTGCAAGGCTTGTGTTTATCTCTGTTTTAAACTTCTTTATGCTCACACACAGAAGCGCCATTGTGAGATGAACAGGCCTAGAGCTGCTTAACAGATTCATCTGTTGCATATACAAAGCCAGTTCTCCATTTTATGTTTGTGACTTACACATCTTTGTCAATATATGATAAGTAAAACACTGAACTGATGTCAAAATGACAATGAAATGCCCTTTCTAAGCTTTTGGTATATTAGTGCTATAGAGCAAGAAAAAAACCTACTGCTGTAGATCCCTATTTTATCTACTTTTCATAGTTTGAACCAGGTACGCCAAGTGTTTGTTCAGACCAAACATAGGTTGTTTAGATCAAAAGTAGCACACCAGGAAATGCAAGGGCTGCGTTGGTGAGAGCATTTAACTGTTACAAATGTTTTTTACACCTTTTGGCTTTGTATTGAACTCACATACCTCCCATTGATAACAAGACCACATTCACATTTTGGAAAAGGGATTCTTGAATTCTGTATTTTCTATATATTTTCAAAGATTCCTTTATCAGACAGTCACAGTAAAGTTTTTTCATTTCATACAAAAAGGTTATATTTCATATATAACATTAACTTACCCTTTAATCTATCACTACAACTGTGTTTTACCATAACTTTTGAAAAGAGGCCAAGTTGAATGGTTATGGAAAATTCACAAAAGTAAAGCAGGGCCCTATGGACTATATCTGTCATTCAGAATAAAAATGTTTTCCCTCACAGCATTGACTGTGTGAGAAAAAGCTTTTGCCCAGTTGGAGTACCTGAAATCATTCTCTGCTCTGTCTAAGATTCCTTACACATTTTCTTGAGTATTCTACAGCAGATCAATAGATAGACGAGATAGATTGAACGTTTCTGAAAGACGCTGTGCAGTCCGGAGCAGGGGCTGCCTGCTTTGGTGACCACGCCGTCAGGAGTCGCTACTCCTTCCTGACACAATCTCCTGAAAGACCATCATCTCCCCCCCTGTTGGCACATATTTCCGCCCATAGTTTTCATCCAATTTTTTTACAATTTTTAATATTCAACATGAACAAGGATTAC
>NC_048407.1:21557072-21591825 GCF_013103735.1 Etheostoma cragini
GAAAAAGGCTGCAATGAAACAAAGAGTGAAAAATTTAAAGGGGTCTGAATACTTTCCGTACCCACTGTATGTATAAAGTGACATGGCTTTGTCAACACCAAGCATGTTGCTGCAGTCAGGGAAGACCCTGTAAACTGCTTTGGGATTCTTTGAGCTTCTTGTTTTTTTGTTGTTCATGGTGTGATATATTTTAACAATTCCCTTTTATAAAGAGGGCTGGGCATCGTTTTAACTTTTTTGATACCAATACTGGGAATTTGATCAGATTCCTGAATCAGACTTTTTTCTGTACCAATGTTCTAAAAGACAAATTACAGTACGCATTTTATTTTATTTTTCAGCCCCCTTAAACTTATGTGACACACGCTTTAGTCAGTCCTCTCAAACTACAACACACACCTGCTGCATGTGTCTTGGCTCACTGACGCTGATTTCAAGTTTTGAAGATTATTTTTTGGAAATTTTACGCCTTTTTTTGAAAAGACAGTTGATAAGAAGGGGGAGAGATTTTTTGATACTCAGTACTATGGAGACAATTCGGTCGGTGCCTAAAAGTATTGAAGTACGGTACCCTGCCCTACTTAAGTTGAATGGAGAAAACAACAGCACTGAGTGCAAGAGTGCCTGGCTTGGGCGGGGGCTTTTTCTTAAAACAGTGTGTCAGAGATGGCAGGCAAAACCCCTGTTTTACTTTATGTCCACAATAGCAGAACAGATGCATCTTCTTGTGAAACTACTTTACTATTCTTGTGCTCACCCACTGTGGAGATCCAGGGATTGGCTCTTGATGACCCACTTGAAATGACGTTCTCTTCAGATAGTTACGCTGGGCAGCTCAATTTTGTTTCATGATTTGTTTGGTGCACCAGGAAACCAGCCAGGGATTACAGCTGCTGGAGGAAGAGGTTGTTGCACCATTTTCCTTTTGCAGTGAGGGTCCACAAACATGTTTCCGAGCACAGTCAGTCCCAACAGACTGCTCTGACCTTCCTGGAAAGGAAAGCTCAGACTACCATTTCTTTTCAGAAACCGTAAATAGTTGTGACAGGATTAGTCGTGCATTGCCGGACTTATCTCCACAGCGCTTTGGATGAGGGTCTGTTAGCATAGCCATGTAATAGTCTATTTACAGAGGGCGTTCAAATATATGTCTGATCGTTTCTATGTTAAGTTAGCCCATAGTATTTATGTATATTTATGTAACTTAACTGACTTGATTTAGAAGTCCGCTGTAACAAGCGCTAATGTTAGCTAATGTCAGCTAACGTTAGGCTCTATGTGAAAAACAACGCCAGAGAGAGAGACAGACTTACTTGATGTTTTGGACTTTCATGTGCATAGAGAGGAGGTGGCTATTAACAGACGATCCAAATATAAATGCACAGAGAGAGAGATGGTCAAGGAGGTGCTGAGCAAGTCAGTGTGCTGCGCACAGCTCTACCATGAATTACGATTTAACCCATTTTAACTAGTAACAAAATAAAAATTCAATATGTGGAGGCCAATGTTAAAATTGTGGCGGGCTTACAAATAAATCAATTTATGGGAAACATTGGCACGAGAACAACATATGCCGGTTCAGTTGTGCCATGGATGAGGGTTTAGACTGAATCTTTTAGTCTGGTTGACTTGATTTGCTCTGTGTCTGTTTGACCGAATTTCCCTGTTACATTCTGTTCATTCTCTGAGGGTTCTTTTGAGTTCAGTTTGGCTTGTTCTCCCATCACTTAAGCAAAAGATTGCATAATCTGGCCTTGGAGACTGTGGAGCTTGTCTCCTTGCCCAGAGCAGAACCTGGAACAGTTAATTTTTCTAACTCCCTCTCTCGAAGTCTCTTTCATTCTCCTCTTACCCAACTTTATACTGACCCTGGTGCTAGGTTGGGGTTCTGTTTGCCCAGCTGCATGGCTTATTTACCTGGGGTAAAGGAAAGTCCCATCAGACCTTTTGTAAAACACAGAATAAAATGTAATCTGAAAAGGAAAGAGAGAATGGGGCAAGGGCTAATCCATGGTCTGCCAGAGTACGAGGAAACTGAAGGCACTGGATTGCTCCCAGGACGGAACTGTTGAACCTTTGGGGCAATGCCAATGAAAACAGCATATTAGGAATCTGAGATGTGGTCCCACACACTTCATGTCTTTCTCCTCTCAACAACACTGGTATTCCCTCCATTTCTCTCTTCCTTCCATAATATACACCCTATACACATTTCCTCCAATGCTTTCCTCTTCGTATTGTCAGAATTCAGCAAGAACAATTTACTGACTCATGGAAAGGACTTCCTTGCCCTTGGGCTTGTGGTGTGGTTGAGAAGAGGGAAGTTCTCAGGTTCAGACCCAGATGGGACCTGTGGCTGTGTGGAATCCCATTGCTCTTTTGTTCCCCTCAAGATGTTAGGGCTGGAGATTCCCTTGCCAAAGCTCAGTCAGCACCACAAAAGTGCTGGTTAGATTCCAGGCCTCAGGCTAAATGGAGGGCAAAGCTGAGCTCTTGTATATTGTGCATATGTATTGACCAGTGGCTGTTATATCACCTTCAATCTTTTTTTACACTGAGACGACTTAATACCGACAACACAGTAGACGGAAGTTGCACTTATTTTAAAGTGTTCCTTGGTTAATTAAGAGGTAGAAATAACCACATTTTTAAGATTCCTTAAAAGTAACTTTACTTGAGGAACTCTCCCAAGACACCATCAATGCAGAGTAAGTGTAGATATATAAACTTCAATTTAAATGGGATGCTCTCTGAATTTACCCCCTAACATCAGTGTGCTGTCTTGGTTATGTATTTGATATTATTTCCTATGAGTGTCTTTAATAATGTGCATGCATTTCTTTAAACCTTCTTTATGGTAGGGTATTATAAGCACAGAGATGTGTTCTAATCCAGCTGGGGTATTCCCCTAGACGCCAACTGTCTTTATAGAGCAGTGACATTAGCTTGTTTATTGGTTGCAGGGGCGTAAAAATGCTATTGTTTTAATTGCTTGTACATGCTCCTGGGATCCATGGAGATTACAGAGACTGCAGATGCCAGCATATTGGAAATAGGATAACACAACGAAACTAAAGAAAGCCAAAATATACATTAGCTATATTTGATTTGTTGGGCACTCATACCGGTCATGTATGGTTTGGTCAAATTAACCTAATACTTCCAACAACCTTGATAGTTGGGGAGCCGAAAGAAAAGGCAGTGGAAAAGCAGCTCTGAACTTGCCAACAAAAAGTGGCCTCAGTTTAACTGGTTGAAATGAGAGGAATGTTTCCTACCTGCATCAAAACCACCCAGCCATGTAGACACGCATACCTTTGCACGTACACACACATACAAACACATGCACACATTGTTCAATGGCATCTTGCACTATCCTTATTGCATTCCTTGCCTGCTGCCTTTGGCACTTAACTAGCTTTCTACATATGCACGTGCTGAACTTTTGACCAAGGCCCACTGGTGTGACATTAGCCAAGAGAGCTGTGGGGAGGAGGAGAGGGAGCCAGCGGCTTTAACAAGTTCCTGAGAGCTTTGGGCCTTGTCTTGCACGCCGGTGGGGTGATTTCACAATGCTGCTAAGGGGCTGTTTAGTGCTTTGAATGTGACTCAGTCCCTGCTCCCTTTCTCATCAAACTCCTTCCCTAACTCCCCACCATCCCTCTACCTCTGGCTGTCCTGCATTCCCCCCTGCTTCCCATAAGCCTTTTCAGGCAGCTGGCACTGGGACTGTATGCCATCTCCCAGCTCTTGAAGGATGTCTCCCTACTCAGTTAATAAGGGTCCCCCTTCACCTGTTTACCATGGGGACGGACGTTTAATGAAGTGCCTAACAAGTGGCTCTACAGAGTTGCGTTGACTGTCCTCTAGACGCTCCCCCCCTTCGCCTCCATCTCCCATCCCCTGCACCCCTCCATCCTTAGAGGGAGAATCTCTGTGCACAGCTTGCCAGCATGGAAGAGGATTTCCCCTGCAAATCATTGTTAGGAAGGAGGAAGTGGGAAGGAAGGAGGAAAGGGACTTTCACTTGTGAAACAGGGAGACATGATGGCAGTGCTACCGTGACAGCTGTGTGGTGCCGTGGTCGCTGGGGCAGAACACAGTGGGCATAGGTCCCACACACCAGGCCCCTCAGCCTCCTCCAGCGCAAATGAGCTGCCATGCCAGACTAATGGAGTCCTAATTGGTGATTAGGAAATACGGAAAGGTGAGGGAGTGTCTACTGGCGTGGACTGTTAGCTGGATGAAGCAGCAGGCTGCTGTATTCAGTGTTTCACTAACACAAATCAGCAATTACTGTTTTTATGCAGATGCATTACTGTTTATTGCACTAGCTGCATCCTATAAACAGATGATGAAAAAGACAACTATAAACTATAGTAACATAAACACATTAATAAATAATTACACATTTACTTGCAACACAAATAGACCAAGATGCCATTTCTATTAAATATATAATTTTTCCTCAACAGTGTTGCTTATGAGCTGGGACTTGAATGTTGTCATGTATTTTAGTTATCTGGAGCAAATGAGGTTGGAGCGACAACAAGAATTGTCTAGGGGTATCCATCCATCAGAGTTCATCATAAGAGACAGAGCATTGGTAAGCATTATGCGCATTAATCTGTGGAGAAATGGGCACTTTAGCTCTGATATCATACCATCAACCTCTATATAAATATGAAGAAAAGGCCCTTAGGTGTGGATAGTGTTGCACACTACTTTATATAGTTCAATGGAGAGGAAAGGGGAAGTAACATCCTGACAGAATATCAACTACTGAAACGGGACCCTGTCCCTACTTTGTGAATGACAAGATGGGCTGAGAGTTGTATGGGGCTGCTTTTGTGAATGGAGGAGGCCCCAGGCTGATACTGATTTGGTAGATAGGGTGACGTCTGCTGGGATCCAGGGCCTGGTGGGCTAAGGAGGACAAGGGCTGTGATGACTGCCTGTCTGCTTCCTGCTACTAATCCACCACATTAGCTGTGTGTGTTACCCTATTTATAGCCAAGCCAGGATGTGAATAGACTATTAGTCTAGTTTCACTTTTCATACAGTGGGTAATTTTATTCTTCTTTTGCTCCGCATCTCGTCCCTCTCCTTCACTGAGAGTGCTGATAGGATGTTGGATAGAGCACTCAACATTGTCCCTTTATGGTGTGTGTCTGGATGAAGTTATTTTGATTGCTTTTTATTGAAGAGATCCAAATTTGAGCTGGATCTAACTGAGGCTTAAATTCTATTTGAATAAAACATGGTTTACCATGGTACAAGTATTTCTGTGTGTACACACGGTATATCTAATAACTACAGAAATAATCTGAAACCCATGTACAATCTAAAACAATCTTTGCTGCAGTCCTTTTGTCAAACCTATATTTTTTGATTTTTGTTGACATGGTTTTCAATTGAAGTGATTATACACCATCAATATGATGCAGTCTTTCCATACAATGACACATTGTAGGCATCTCAACAAAAACAAAAATAATTCTTTGTCTTATTCTCTCTCATACACATATAGACACATTGGTGCCATGCTTTAAGAAGTATATGAGTGACAGAAACCTTTTTAAGTACCCTTATGTTACTGAATACTGAATTACCTCCAAACTGAGCTGTGAAGTGTGAATTGTCAGCCTGCCACTGTGGCAGTTATTCTGGGGATGCCAAGTAGTGAGGTAGCTAATGTCTGTGCCCCTCTTCATTAACTAGCAAGCTATTTATTGTAGAGCTTTTATTTTATGCACCCCTTTTCTGTCGATACAGCATTCTTCTTTTTTACACCTCTGTCTTGGAACAACCTGGCAGACTAATCAAAAACTTCTGAAGAACTTCTAGGGGGCTTAAATTCTAATGGTGTGGGTGTGGGAAAATGTTATGGGTCCCCACCGACAGCCTTGAGGTCCAGCCAAAACACTCTTATTTTTGTGTTCCACTTAAAACCTAGGTGGAGAAGCAACAAGAGAGCACTTTTTACACAGACAGCATACTGACAGCAATCCTATTTGCTAATATTGACATGGGTGTCCCCGTTCAATCTTGTTACAAGGATTATTGTCTATTGAGATCCCATTTCATTAGGCTAAAACACACACCTCAGGGTGCACACTGGGACTGCTGCATTGGCCCTGGCCGTTTAGCCTTGTTGCTGAATGGAAGGGGGGGATCATGTAAGTGGTCTTGCTGAGGATCACTGTGCTTCCAAGTGTGTCCCACTAAATGCATAATGTAAATATAATATGTGTGTGTTTCATGCTATAAATGGCTGTACTATGAAACATGTTATACCTTACAAGATAACACCACAGGGTGATGAGATTTCAGTTCAGGTCCAGTGGGTGGAGTAATATGGTCACATGTCCTGCTAACTGCTCTATAGAAATGCCTGTTCTTGAATTATATCCAAAATGCAGATGAGAAAGCAAACCCACCACCCTCCCCATGGCCCCACTCCAGATTACGTATTGATTCTTGATATGAAAAGCTCATTACATAAACAAAAACAGCAACACAAAAAAGCCAGTGAACCTTTGCATAAATCCTTTAATTGAATTTCCAGTGCTGGTTGGCGGTTCGTTTTTTTAATTGAATCCATTGCTGGTGTTGTGATTTGCATGCACATGAGTGGGTCCTGTCCCAGATAAAGTGCCATTGATCCTTATTAAAGCTCACCTCTGGCTGTGCTGTGGACTAACAGGGAAAATTAAATGGGTTCGTGGTGCACATACTTACAGTACTGGCCCGCCAGGCAGGACTGTGAGAACGAACACAAAAAATAGGAGAATTAAAGAGATTGGAGGAAAATAAAATAATCATGAAATAAAATTTCTAAATTATTTTCTTTCAAAAAATGGCTTAGTATTTATTAAGCCATTTTTACATGAGGCATTCTTTGAAACTGTCCTTGGCAACTTAATAGTAGCTGACATCTGAGCTCTTGTTCGGGTTTGGCCGCTGATCCAATATCATGCAAACAATAGTCCCTCACAAAAATTACAGGATCGACAAGTCATGATTAAATTACATTGAGTTTTAGGTTAAATTATCAGCATAATGTTTAGGTAATTCTTAGGGACGTGAAAAGGCACCTGGTAGCTCAGCAGCACTTTGAGAAAAGAAGGGAAGCATGTTATCTATCTTGATTTGGCCAGTGATATCATGTGTGATCAATCGGCTGATTGCTAAGCATTGATCGGTATTTTCTCTTGGTTTGGTGGAGGGCATTAGTGACACGGAGCGTTCCTATTGGATTTCTGGTGGAGGAGTACACAACAGCAGGCAGGCGGGTTCCATCACATCTCATCAATACAACTTGGACAGGTTGGCTTTTGAAGTATAATTTTTTTGTGTTGTGTCTTAGGTGTTTTTTTCCTGAGTGGTTGATGCTGCTAATTGTAATAATTGGTCTAATATCTATGTCTGAGTAAGGCTGGGCAATATATTAATATTATCAACAGCAATATATGAGACTAGATATTGTCTTACATTTTTAAGATCAAAATATGACAAGTGTTGGCTTCTCCTGGTTTTACAGGCAGCATTACATTAAAGCAGGGCTGTAACGATATCGAAAATAAAACCGAACCTGTGTTGCGGAGTGAGAAGGCAGGATTGCGACACGCCCCTTCCAACTCCCAGAGTTATCCTTTTCGTCCAGATCCAGTGCTACCACATCTTTTAATTACTATTACTATTAGTTATTTTGGTGCCTTATTCCTGTTTTTTTTCTGGTAAATTTAGCTAACTGTAAAGACGGCTAAAAACAAAAGGGGCGCATTGGTAACGCTAATGGAGGTGTAGCTAACGTTACGAATGGCCGACGGTTCAGTAAACTGCCGTTACCGTTACTGACAAATTCTTGGGTTAGCCCAGAGTTGTTAACCGTGGTCAAAACAATCATACTAAAAAGAACTAAGCGGGTTGAACGATGTTGTAATCTTATGTCACTGACCAAGTATTACATTAGCATTAGCTACTTGTCAACCAGCACTGTTACAGTAGGCACCAAAGCACTTTTCCTCTTTGTTCCCCCTACAGGTTGGGAGCGGAATGGTCTATTACTGTTACCATTACTCTTATATCTAATTCCAACAAGTTTATGAACCACTGAAACAATTTTGGAAACATTGTTTTAAGGTACAAAAGAATCTTTGGTTGGATCAATCATCATTGAAATCAATCAATATCAATAAATAAGGTGTCTATTGTATTAATGTGTTGCGTGGGATGTAATCAATGACAAAACAATACAACATTTTATATTACATTTACTGAGGAACCCCCTCTGTGCCCCTGAGAAAGCCCAAGTGTCAGTGATGAACATTAAAGAGGCTTCCATTGTAGCTATTAATGGTGTTATTGATTAACTGTGCTTTCCTGCTCCTGAAAAATACCCAATGAACTGCACTATATCGTTTCTAATATTTTGCCGACCTCATTCACTATTATAGGGGTGCACAAATATTAGTAACATACCAATACAAGACCACAAACTACAGCCTAAACAATATCCACAGAAATGAACCATGACAGAAACATGTAGGAACAAATCAACACAGAGTGTTGATATTTTCCTGTTATGGCTTCCTGTATGTCAGTATTCTTTTTTTGTCTCTGCGGGGGTTCTCACTTGGTGCCTATGTCTGTTTTTGTGTCCTCCATGATGCGTGTGTGACATCATATCTTCTGGCCCAATGCCATGATTGGAGGATGGTTAAGGTTCCTTGCAAATCAAAGACACATCGAATGGTGGCATAAATGGGAAGTGGGAATCTGTAAGATTCATTGCAAGAGAAATCCGTTAGAACTAAAATAGACAGCATCAACAGGACTTTGGTCTATACATACTGATGACTGAAGCAGCTAGGGAAACTGAGAGAGCCATGCCAAAGTAAATAGTATGCAAGCAGCATATGACATTTAAGTTAGCCAATGTGTGCTAATAAATGCTAATGAGTATGCTTTGCGAAACAAATACTATATGTTGTCAGTGCTCTTGTTGGTATAATAGTTTTAGAAGGTAAATTTGAATTTATCATGTATTAGTAATGTCAAGGTTTTTGAAAATGTGAAAATGTGTCTCTTGTAATGTTTAGTGAATTTTGGCAGTTTTCAGTTAGATTTTGCCACCTTACAGAGCTAGAAAAATCTGTATGTGACGACCCGCACATTCTCACGTCAAGTTAAATGTTAATATAACCCAAAGTGTCTGTGAAAGCAAGCGTACGCCAGCTTTTCGTGCTTCTGCAACGTTTATACTTGAGGCCCCTGGTGTGTTCCATGTCACCCTCAAATGTGTGTCCATCATTTTCCTTGTCTCTCCCAATACTAACCCCGCCCTCTTGATAAATCTCTTACAATGAAGATTATGTGAATAATAGCTGTACTACCATTGACTAAACTGTGTCATGGTAAGATGAAGTGGAAATAGGTGCTGTAAATCAAACTCATGGGCCTTAAATGAGCTTCAATTTTCAATTGTCTTGGACATCACTGATCTGTTAATAGCATTGATTCCTCCTTTTTTCAATCACCAGTTCTCGCGGCTCTCCATCCGTGTACAGGCAGTTTGATTTGTGGGAGTTGAAAATTCCTTGTTACCTACTGTGATGACATTGATTTGTGTAGCTGGAAGTTCTTTTGTGCGTGTTGTCATATTGACCTTTTGGATTTGGTTCTAGTGTCTATAAGTGTGTTTAGAAGATAATATTAACATATTATTAAATTAGTCTGTGAAAGTGAGGATCACTCTTGTGAGACACCGATAATTGTGCACAATAAGTGCCTCAAGTTTTTTTACCACGTCTTTTTGTATTGTAAATATGGACATATGTCTAAGTATCTTGGGGCAATGCAAACTTATATTTTTAAGGTTTTCTGTGAGAGAAAACCACCTCTGGGACACATTCATCCTTCCACCAGCCCCACCTGACACAGAGTGGCAGCAGTTAAACACGAGGCTGGCTGGTAGAATAGGAGAAACAAGGCATCCCTAATGGAGGCAAATAGAGGAAACATGTTCCATCAGAAGTGATTACTACTAATTAAGCTGTTTTCACAGCTGGCTGCCTTGCTTTAATATGCATGCTTGCATCATATGAAGCGCTGCGAGAAAAAGCATGAAAATGCTTAGAGATCCAGTTGAGTCACAGAACATTGATTAAATGGATTAATATTACCCACAGCAGACAAACACCACAATTATCAAAAGTGATGTGTTAATCTATCCTTATGCGAAGAACAAAGAAAGAGGTAGAATACACTTAAAAACATAATAACAGCATTTAAGAGAGAGACAGCAAAGTAAAAGTAGACAAGACAGGACCCATGAGAGTGAAAGTGATTGTGTGGTCTTGGTGCTATCTCCTCCTCTTTTTTTATGGCTCTGGCCAGTGTTGAGTAACCCCTCTGTGGTTCGGCGGCCTACTAGTCCCTTTCTAACAGATGACTGGTTGTGCTTCTACTCTCCGCTCAGCAGCACATCAAAGAACAGTCAGGCTTCCGGGGAGCGTCTGTTGTTCGGTGCGGCTCCAATACGGTGCACACTGATGTTTTGCTTTCATACAAAAGCAGTTAAGAGTCCATAATCCTACTCTCTGAGTGGAAAAAATACCCACAATCCCTCGCTCCGTGCCTGTCATGTAGCTTGTTCTGCATGCCCTTGTGGTCCATAGAGAGGATCAAAGTGTGTGTGGTGCCAGCTCACAGATTAAGGAATGAGATTTAAGCTTAAAAAAATCTAAAGTGTGACAATTAACAATTGCCAGCGCATCTTGCACAAAATGAAAGTTTAGAGGATTTTTGAACTTTTCTTAAATCACATTTATTTTATTTTAGGACATGATTGATGTGTCATTATATTTGAACAGTTGGTTTAATAATATCGGCCTTCCAACAAGCACTATTTAGCTCAGTGTTTCTCTGGCAGAGGTGTAACAAATGCATTAAACAATTCAAGACTATTTGAACTTTTAATTCTCCTTAGGATTCAACTGCATTTAGATTTTAAAGTGTTTTGTTTAATCCGAAAATGTGAAGCAGATTTGTAAAGGTTTTTGTGTCGGTGTTCATACCACTTAACGTCTGTCTTTTGAGACTGCGTTTTCCCTCTTGTGCCTATTGAGCGACTCACATTTTGGGGAAGTGAGATTCAGAATGAAAGAAAGCCCATCAGCCCATTACAGCTGTCTGTTTTTTTCTCTCTCAAAGTGGACTGTTTTGTTTACCACTGCCAAACCAGGCATGGGGTCTTTTAAGTACCCCTGTGCTCTTTAAAACCGCAGTAGGAAAAGAAGTGTTCCCCTGTTCTGGAATTACAACTTTCTTTTCCACCCGTTTAAAAAGACTCTTATTTTCCTGTCTTTCCTATGGTTAGGAGATCAAAGACAATTTATATTTGGATGGCTTTGAATCAAAGAAAGGACTTTAATTGAAATAAAAAGGGGGGTGGGACTCTAATTGCTCTGCTCAGGTATGTATCACGTCTTTTGAATGCATTGCATGGAATGCCTCTCAAGGCTTTCAAACTGACAATGAAAGATACCTCTTTTAATTGCCCTTACGGTATTTGAAAATTGAAGTGTAACAAAATTATTCATGAACATTTTCAGCATTGTAGGCTTCCTTTCACTTATTGGCAAATAATTATCTAGGAGATTTGTTAAACTTTGCCAAAACCATTTGTAAAGGCAGCACTTGCAAATCTTTACTATAATCCCATTTGACATTGTATAGCTATTACCATTTCTCTCCATCTTTTCTTGCTCTGCCTTGTTGCCCCCACCCCTGCCCCATGTCTGCAAGTGTTTTATTGTCTTCCGGGAGGTGGGAGAGAGGAGGTTTGCCAGGATGGTGCAAGTTCCAAAATGTATAAATTTTTCATTGACACAAGCAGCGGACAATGTGCAAAAGCAAAAACAGTAGGGCACAGAATGAAGTGGAGAAATACTATATATAATTATTGGATATATTGTTACCATTAGGTCTTAATTGTTAAATCCTTATGCTATTTGTTTGTACGTGATGGAAGACCTTATTTCAAATCAAACTGGAAGCTTTAGCAAAGAGGGGGGCTGTCTCTGTCTGCTGTGTATTTTGTCACAAGCAACAACGCATTTTGTGCAAAATATAAACACAAATATCCATGAATGCTGCCATTAACTGAATTATTTCATATTTCTTGTGCACCGCTATATGTAAAGTTAATCAGAATGTACATTTTATAAATGTCTAGAATAAACACATATTTTACAAAGGTTTTCCAGCTATGTCTCTGGGCCCCATAATGCCCCCGCCCCACCCCAAATTTAAAAGACTCACCCCTAATGTCATGCACTTACATCGTTTAAAACTGCAATTGAGAGAATTTTTGGCTAATAACCAGTAAGTAACACCATGCTAATCACTCACAATTCAAATCCCCTTCACCAGTCTGGAGTCTAGATTTTTAAAATTACTTTTTTTTTTTGTGTCTGCCATGATGCTGCCATAGACGTACAGTGTAGGACATTTTCTTCACCCTGAACCAGCAGTCGAGTGTGTAGCTGTCATATTAAACCTCTGTGCTCACTCACTTAGCTCGCCACACTCTCCGGGGCGCCCCTGTTTGTCTACACCACTGTTCCGGTTCAGTAGAGAGAGCAACAGGGAGACGAGAAGCTCAATGTGCATTCCTGTCAAGAACTCTTTCACTGTTCCTGTAAACCATCTGCACGTGCGCGCGCACACACACACACACACACACACACACACACACACACACACACACACACACACACACACACACACACACACACACACACACACACACACACTAGACTTCTATTGCTGGAGACCCGCTGGCTACACTTGCACTTACCTACTGTGGTTTCATTCATTATTGTACTAATTATTAGATTTGAAGTCCTGATAAGGCCCCCTGATTATTGCGGCAATGACTGAGAGTTGAACAACGTTTATGAATTGATAATAAAGCATTCTGTGGTAGTTAGTAGGTTATTAAGGACAGTCTTTGAGGTTTGAGGTGATTGCACTTCAATGTGATATTTCTGCTGAGTGTGCTAGAAAACAAAGTCTGCTTTTAGTGCCATGGCCTTTGTTTGGGAAACAGGTGCAGTGTCACACCAATAGAGGGCATTGTTGTTTAACTGCAGGCATAGAGAGCATATCCTTTGTTTATGTAGGTGTCAATCGGTGCTGTTGTTTTTCTTTCAGTCTTCCCCCTTTTCTCCATATAGCCTGACTGAATTTGAAGGTTTTGTTTGAATATTAATTTGAGCATCGATGTCGTATTTTTTCACATTCTGTCAGCAAATGCACGGGCTACAAACACACTCAGTATTTTGTGTTTCTCTATCAATTGAAAGTACTTCATATCATTTTTATATGAGATCCAAATTAAAATGATTCATTTCATCAAGCTGCAGCCAAAAGGGAAAAATTGGAATATTACTTTTTCATTCACACATGAAAAAATTTTACAAAAATATGTAAATAAAAATAAACTCTGTGCTTTTTGGCACATATTTGTATTGTAGATATACAATTTTAAATATATAGTTCATTTGATTAAAATTTGACTGGAAAACTGAAATGGGAAATATAACCGCCTCTGCAGATGCCAGGCTAAAGCTTTAATAAGTTCTGAAAAGTGAGGACAGACAAATGAGATTACACAGAAAGGGTCTGATTTGATCTCAGGTCAACTAAAGTAATCTTAGTTTGGCAATACATTCTTCTTCTTCATGGCATTATTCTTCTGATGGCATTGTAATGGGGCAAGTCATCTGTAAGGTACTCTTACATTTTAGTCTTAAAAAAAAGGTGTGTGTCTCTTAATGTGCACAAGATGTGTTTCAAGTTTACATAAAACTATTTGCACGACTGCTAATTGTACAGTATAGCTCTCTTTATCGTCTGTCTTTGAGTTAGTAAACACACATGCATATTAGAAAAAGCCAGCCAACCAGAAAGTTAACCTTGACAAAACAAGCAAAAGAGTTAACATGGTATCAAAATGTGATGCTGCAGTTTATTTTCTGAAGTCATTTTATATTCCTTAATATATGTATTGATCATTGAAGATCATATAGAAAGTTAGGAAAAAGGCACAGATTATGATCGAATTGGAATGCTTCGGGATAAGAGTTGAATTTAAGTTTGATTTTCAGGTTTCTGTTGAAATTTAATCTATTTTCAAACAAGTGTAAATTTTAAAAACCAAAAGCATGTTGTTCATAAATGGATGGCTTAAACTGTACTTGTGTAAAAACATTAGAAAAGCTGAAATACTGAAGCCAAACTCATTGGTCAAAAGAAGAAAACTCATTCAGCCTCATTTTAACACAATTGATGAGCATTCAATCAAATGGATGCCAATTTATTGATTTAGGGCAATGCACAAAAGAAAGGATTTAAATCTTGGCCAATAGCCATTAACAGTGAATCTGAAGATAGACAGGCGATTGGTCATAGATCATAAATGACAGGAAATCCATCTCTCTTTGCTCATTTCTACTTTTTATTTGTCCATGCTCCCACTCTAAGATTTTACACACCAGATTATGATACAGTCTTACCCCATGTTTCTTCCTCTAAACTGCACTCTACCTGATCTTTACCATTAGTTTCTTATAGTATGAGGAAGAAGAGCTGTCAGTAAAGTTTATTGTGTAGGACTAAGTGGCTATACATTGGATGGTCCCGTCTTTGGGTAAATTATGTTGGGTAATTAATATGCTTTCATGCCAGACATGAATATTTGAATCTAAAATGATTTTCAGATTCATTAGGAAATATATCTGTTTCTATACAGTCCACCCCAAAGGGGGTTGTATATGTATGTACTGTATGTATGTATGTATGTATGTATGTATACAGCAGCAGCACAGAGGTCATTCATTCTTTAGGCAAATATTTTATTCTACCCCTGAGTTCAGCAAGCAATTGATATGTGATCTGGGAGAGGGCAGTTTATTGATTATTATGTGGACTTAAGCTGTAGTATGCTGGTGTGTGGACAGATTGTTCCAGGGTCCTGTACACTTAAGCCCCTGTTTTACTCATATGGAGCCACATAAGGTATCCACTTTTGACATGTTGATAGTAAGCGCTCATTGGA
Source organism: Etheostoma cragini (assembly GCF_013103735.1). NCBI lineage: Eukaryota > Metazoa > Chordata > Actinopteri > Perciformes > Percidae > Etheostoma > Etheostoma cragini. The sequence continues at coordinate 21,572,200 of NC_048407.1, forward strand.
AAAGAGCAAACATCAAACATGCACGTAGGCAAGCCAAGACAGACTATTAGGTTACACCGCAAACAAGTAGCACCAACAGTCTTTTAAAGGCATACATTTAGACTGGACGCTGTTGACACCTTAGGCCTGTTATTTACTTTGATGGATGGATTAAGAACTTCCTGGTAAATCAACATTCATCTACAAATCATACAGAAATTTGACGGTGTTTCTTCATATACTATCTTCAAAGTGTATTGACATGGACAATAAACATAGATTACTGTTAAAAAAAAGACAGCCCTCCCAAATTGGTGTGAGGATGTCCAGAGGGGTTGGAACGTGAGCTTAGCTGCGGTCTGTGTTCTCAGCTGATAGATAGTGAAGGGGAGTCGGTGGTGGGGTGGGCAGGCTTTGACCTTGGCCATGGAACAGTAAGCGCTAGCTCAGATATCTCACATGATACCCATACATAGCGGCTCATTACGGAAGAGCCCCCTTATGCAAAGTGCAGAGCTCAACGCTGGCTGGCTGACAGGGGCTAGCCCAGCACTGCTGACCTAACAATAAGACAACAGGGCCGTCCCCGCCTCTCAAAAACACTGCCCCAGCAGTGTCCTCATTCCTTCATCAGCACAGGCCAGAAGCAGCTGCTTTACAAGTTAAGGTGACCAAGACTTCATACAAAATGAGACCCAGATCACGCTTTTAGATTCACAACTTACTAATGATTCACCAAGTTTAAAGAAGTTCAGTATTTTGAAAAATAGGCTTATCTGCCTCCTCGCTGAGAAAGAAGACTGATACCACTCACATGTCTGTACGCTGAAATCTGAGGACATGCTTATAATCCAGCTCAGAGGATGCTCTTTTCATGCAGAGAGCTCTGCATTCTGTGCATGGAGACGACACCAGCAGTGAGCTAACGGGCTCCAGTGGTTCATTCAGAATAAAGGAGTTAGGAACTGGACTGGAGGAGGGGAGGACTAGGATTAAACCGGTTTTAATGTAATGAGGGTTTCAAAATGAAGCTGGGGTAAAAAAAAAGGGTAAGGTGAAGGGATGCCACAACAACCAGGGACCACTAGGACAGAAGTCGGTTTAACTCACTGACTGTCACAGGCAGTTATATTTAGATATTTTGTATGATTTATTTCCCTCTAAATCTTGATTGGGAATGGTATGAAGCCACTGTCAGAAGCAAGCTAACTTAGTTTAACACACTGACTAAAATGAGGAAACAGCGAGCCTAACTTTCTCTAAAGGTAACAAAATGCACCTCTAAAGCTTTCTAAAATACATTATCTCGTTTGTTTGCACAAAAATGTAATGACATGTAAAAATGACAATTAGGCCTTTTACTGGGGGTTATGTCGGACTATGGTGGACTAGTTTCTGACTGAAAGCTCTTTTTGTAAGAATTAAACAAACTAAATACAACATGTTAATTAGTGTACTTTACCAATGCTGATAGTCAGATTGTATTGCTTTTTTGTTTGTTTATAGAAACAGAGACATCTTCTGTTTTCCGACTTTATCCCAAGCTAAATTGGTGGGCAGCGGGTGGTACCTTCATATTTATTGTACAGAAAGAGTGCTATCAATCTTTCCATCTAACTCCTCGGAGTGAAAGCAAATAAGCGTATTTTCCAAAATGTTGAAGTGTTCCAATAAGTGAATTTAGATCAAAGCAATCTACTAGAGCCCGACCGATATATCGGCGGGACGTTATTAGGCATTTCCTGATCTATTGGAATTGGCATTTATAATAGCCAATAAAAAAAAAATATTTATATATATATATATTCTTTTTTGAAATATTCATTCATCACAATCATTTATGACAAATATTTAAAAAAATAAAATAAAAGCGGACGGTCAATCGTGTTGGCGTTGCATGGTTTATCCACCAGAGGGCGCTCTACAACGTCCCTGTTGGCAACACAGATTCTTTTTTTTTCTTTTTTTTTGTTCAACGTACGTTAAGTTTCATATCTTAAGTTTGTATTTTTATTTTTCATTTATCAGAACTTTAATATATTTTGATGTTCTTCTGTTCTGTTAAGTTTAGTGAGAACAACAAATAACTAATGTTTTGGAAATCTGTGTGTTTGGTTGCGCGTTTCTGGATTTGTTTTTAAAATATATATCGGCCGGTATTTAAATAAGCAAATATTTGTATCGATATTGGCCCAAAAAATCCTTTATTGGTTGGGCTCTAGTATCTACATATGCCTACTTATTATTTCATTTTCAATCTGTTTAATTCTTTCCACTCCAACTATAAAACCTAAATGGCATACTCCTGTTTGCAAGTGGTAGCGCTGGTAATTGTATGTCATGAATACTGTGTTATTGACAGTTTTGATTGACTTCATCTCTCTTTAATAACAGCCCTGCTGTAATTGTTTTTTATTTATTTATTTATTTTAATCATCAGGCTTTACAGCAGTGGACAATGACCGCACAGGCTTAAGAGCAATTGCTGGGGATAACATTTATTTCTTTTCTTTATGCCAACTTTTTCCATTTCTACCATTGAATTAAACAATACAGTACTTATATTTGAGGCAATTTGCTTTTATGTTGCATGTTCACTTTGATTATATTCCTAAAAATTAGCTTATATGAAATTAACTTATTGCGGAAGACAAGTAGATATTTTAACACTTATCCGAAAGGCTTTTATCAATTACAGGGAATGATGGGCATCACTCCAATACAGTATTTAACCTCTGCATGGAGGTCACAGAGGCCACATGGCAAGGATTTGTATATAGTTATGAATTGGTGTAATCCAGTCTACTGCTACTGTACATCAAAGGAAAAACACTGTCTATGCTGTGAAGTGCAGCGAGGAGTGACCACATGTGTGCATCACTGAGACTGAACAGTTTGATCACCAAACAGGTAACAACATAACGTGTAAGTGTAACCCCTTCAAAACTCATCAGTTTCCACTCAAATACTAGACACAAGATACACAATTTAAGGGATGTGCTGTATGTAAACACTTTTCTGTACATGGAGAAGGCTGATGCTTTAAATACGCAGTAAGAAGACAACATTTTACAAACCGGAGTCAGCTAATTTAGGGATTATAAAATGTACCTTTACCTTTTACAACCTGGAAGAGTAGGGTCACCAAAAGTACAAAACATGGATATATGCACACCTCTAGTTCTGCAGCACTAATGACTTTCACATTACTGCCACTCCACAGTAGAACTGCTTAAACTGGTTGGATCTGTGGCAACATGTCTAACTGGTCAATTATAAATCCAGGGAATTTTGTTGAATATGATTGATTTTAACTTTTACCCGGTAGTACAAAATGAGGTTATCCCTTCTCCACTGTTAACTCCTCTATCAATTAGACAAAGTCCTAACGAAGGTTAGATAAAGCAGTTTGTAGCTTAATGCTATACGTTCACATTTATGCGATTTCAAAAAGGCCACCGGGCACACTGCAGGAACAGATGGTGTGTTCATTTCAATGTTTAGGTCTCATGATGATGAGCAGCCATTACCCTGTGTCAACAGAGAGTAGTACTGTCCTCAGTCTTTTGTGTGTTTGTGAGTGAATACATAAGTGTGTACATATTGTGTGTATGTTTCAGGGAGAATGACGTTGGATTCCTGTAAACTAAACAATAAATAATGTGTGTGTGTGTGTGTGTGTGTGTGTGCGCGCCTGGTGGACAGGCCTATCTTTTCCAGGCTAACCTCTTTTCAGAACCATTGGCATATCTTGAGCAGGATGACATAATCAATAATCAGAACTGTTAATCAATGGTATTCTAAATAAGCATTGATTGGGCCCACAAGGTTAGCCAGCTTTATCGGTTTACATTAAGCAAAGCAACACAATAGACAATAACCTGTGACTGGGACAGACCAGTTTAACCCCTAACCATCCTTATTTCAGAGATACAAAGATGAGTGGCCAAAATAGAATGTACCATCTCTCTTTCTGTTTTTCCTTCTCAGTCAACTACCTTCTTATTGCCTTTTTACACTTCGGTTTTATTATTCTTAGAGAAGCTAATGTTGGTCTTTCTCCACTGGTATCTCTTCAACATTATTGTCTCGTGCAGCCTCATTTGAATACAACGAAGCTCCAAATGCATCTCATTATTGACTATGGTCAGGTAGACAGAGGTCACTGAATTGTGTCACCTTTCACAAAAACAGCCATCTCTCTCGGGAGCCTGTTGGATGAAGAGGGTGGAGAGTGGCAGCACACTATGAGTGTGTAACCCATGCGGGCTCCACATCTCCCTAATTACCAGGTAGTGGAACACAGTCACAGCTGTCTGCAGGTTAGTTGAAGATGACCCATGAGGATACACAGTTTTGCATTTCCCATTAAATCAGCTTGTTGTCTGTTGGGCTGTTGTGGCTCAGTGGTAGAGTGGTTTTCTGCCAATGGGAGGGTTGGAGGTTCTATCCCTGGCCCTGCAGTCCCATGTCGAAGTGTCCTTGGTCAAGACAGTGAACCCAGAGTTACCACCGATGCTGCGCGATTGGATGTGTGTGACTGGTGAATGGTTCCTGTACTACAGTATGTGAAAATGCTTCGAGTAGTTGTCAAGACCCAAAAAGCACTAAATAAGAACAGTCCATTTTGTTATTTACAGACTAGGCATTCCAAACAGTTGTCAGCTTTGAACTGTCAGTGTTTCTTTAGTGGTAACAGGAGGCTGCCTGTGCCTTAATTTCACACTTTTCAGCACTCAGTTAGCATATCCCATATTCTCCCATAAAACATAACTGGCAATGTGCTTGAATAGCTTACTACCAGAAAGACTAGTAGGCATTGGCAAGCATGGAAAATTAGCCGAAATAACCCTTTTAGTTTCCCTTCACCGCAACAAAGCTTAGTTACATGATTACCGTGTCGCCAACATGGATACTTCAATCATTTTTCCCCACTGGCAGTGGCTCAGTGCCAGTGACGGGCTTAGATCTGGCCCATGAGAGAAACAGCTTTCACTGCTCATACAGACCACCTGGCATCATACATTCTAGCTTTAGGAGGGTAAAAAAGGGCTTGTTAAAACCAAATCATCTCTGTCTTTTCTATCTCTTATACACACATTCACAAACAAGATTTTGCACACACACACACCCAGACAAATATTTGGAACTGCCAATGAGCAAAGAAAAATCAAAATTGACAATTTCTGTGGTTTGTTATAAATTATTTATCCTTTAAAGTTTCATAGAAGGTTAACTTCATCCCTTATAAGCTCACAAAATGGATGGTGAGAGGCAATGATGCTTCTGTGATCTTTGCTGTGGCGCTCTGAAGCGTTCTGTATCAGTGATGTCTCTTCGTCAATTCTCCGCACACCTCATGTCTTTCCTCTACTGCTCCTTCTGCCCATCTATCCCTCTCTCTCATTCTTTGTCCCTTGTGAAAGCCCCTGTCACCTCTGGCCCTCCTCCTCTCCTCCCCCTCAGTGAGCCTATTACAGGCAGCACTCCTCCCTCCCTGCCTTCCCCATGTATTACCATTAGAAGACATGCATCTTGGGAGCTGCTGCACACTCCTCTGTGTTTTGATTAATATTTTAGCAGCCTCAGGGAGGAAATGGGTCTTCCTCTGAGCTAATCTGTTATTGGGTGAATGCTTGGAGGATAGGAAAGAGAAGATGATAGAAGAGGAAGGTCAAGCTCGACTGTTTTTATTTTCCATTTCAGAAGCTTTAAAGACATCCAGTACAAAAAGAATGCCTCCGAAATGTGAATGGTGCAGAGTTTAGGAAAGATGTTCAGGCTAACTAAACTTCAGCTAGATTAAGGTTCAGAATCATAAAAGTGCCTTGAAAAGGAAAATTGACAATCACCACAATCATTTTTGATACCAAATCATCAGAAATTAGGAATCACTAGTGTATTTATCGTCAATCCAGCTGTAATGTTTAGCCCCGTGGTGGAAGGAGGAGGAATGGACTCAGGAGTTCTTCACCTGGTGCTTCAATTTATTTCTTCATCAATCACATGAAAGTGCAGCATTGCAAGGATGACTTATTGCAAAATTGTATAAAAAACAACAACAAAAAAACTAAATACTAACTATTGAAATTATCATCACAAACAAAATAAAAAAAGATTATATCATGCCTTGGCTATTTGAGCCCTAGCACCTGTACCCTTCCAAGCCAAAGTTCTTTCTCTCTAGAGGAGCCTTGGCCTCCTTCCTTTATAGCAGAAACCCCTCCTACAAGACAAACCATATATATAATTGGGAATCAATCAAACAACATTGTGTTAAATGACCATTACCATACAATTTTGGCTTCATGAATACACCATTTATCAACAATAAAAAAATGTAATATTACATGTTGAACAAGCTCCTCAAAACAGAACTCCATGCAATCTGTACACCCTGCACTGGCTGTCACTTGGACCATTCCAGGTCTTCCCCTCTAAAAATTACTCCAGACTCCGTCACTTCCTGTTTGACATTTCGACCCAGATCCCTGCTTGAAATGAGAACAGGTGAGTGGAACTAAAATAAATGACTTGAAATTAATTGTATATGTGTTTATATGTGTTTATCCAAGCATGATTTCTAGTCTTTCGACTAGTACTTAAATGAACTGAAATAAAATGACAAACCCTGTGTTCATTGATGCAAGCCCACATCCTAATGATAATGCTCAAGCTAACCGTCCCTTACTACTGCTCATACTAAGGTTAGCATAGCATGATACAACATGCTACCCCAGGTTTAAATGAAGGCGTGGGGTAACCCCGTGACACCAGCCCTATAAACTTTAGTTGATTAGATTCCTGCCATTCCTTGATGATAGAAAATTTAGCAATTTTCTTTTTTTTTTGGCAGGTGCTTTTTGTCCAGCAGGTCCACTGCTGTCTCTGTCCACCTGTTGATAGCCAGTCTTTTCTTACCATCTTGTGTCTCTGACTACAACTGCCAGGCATGGCCATCCAGCCAACTAGTATAGAGAACAAAGGGAACCGCTTTTTGCACAATGCACTTCCATCCTAACATCCAACTTTTGTACTTTTTTAAAGTTGGTTGTATCATTTGTTTCATGTAATTATGAATGTGGTAAAAGTTAGTGATATTGAGATGCTTGCTGCAGTTGCACTTTTTAGAAATGAATCAGCAAAACACGTTTTATTTCACATCTTTAGTTCTTACAATATAGACGGAGCAATCTCGTCATTTGCCATTATTATTATCTAGAAAGGTTTTCTTTTTGTTACAAGGTACAATATAGCCTAACTCAGACCGAAGATTTTCGACGAGACAAAAGCATTATAGAACATTGCAGGGAAGCCTTGCAGCGGTCTGAACTGGCCCATTTTAAGTTGACTCAAGCCAGCCTAGCTGTGACTCAGCTTGTCATGTTGCCAGTGTCTGGTTTTAGAATGGAATGGACCTCACCTCTTTTAACAGCCAGTAGCAAGTCAGCTGGTCAAGTCAGTTAAAACTAACACTAAATCTATGAGTGACAAACTGGTTGAAACGTCAGAGTTTTGGATGGAGGCTCAACAAGCGCCTGTGAACACGGTATATGGTTAAGCGAACTAAAGAGTGACTGAAGAGAGGGAGCGGCATAAGAACAAATCAGTGAAACCGAGGAATAAAACGTTTTAGCCATTTCATTCCTAATATTGGGAGGACCTGGAGGTCGCGGTTCAATCCCCAGACCAGCAGGACAAAATCTGGGTGGGGGAAGTGAATGAGTAGCGCTTGTCCCTCCTTCATCACCAGCACTGAGGTGCCCTTGAGCAAGGCCCTTAGCCCCCAACCGCTTCAGTGGAGCTGCTCTGTTGCCAGAAGACCAGACTATGGTTGTAAAAAGAAAAAAAACATACTCTAAAATTACAGGTTTGGGGTAGTGTATATCTCAAAATAATATTTGCATTAGATAAAAGGCTTATGTCACGCAACAATTAAAGACCGGAAGAACTTCTCTGAGTGGAGATAAAGCTCTTCCAGTTAGCTTTTCACAATGGCGGAGCCGGATAGTTACTGCCGGATGGTTTAGACATTATGGTTGATACTCTAAATATCTAATCTATATCTGATTTTTTGTATTATTTTATTGTACTGGTGGTAATAGCTGAGTGTTAGTGAATTGGCTTCTAGGTTTGTGTGCTGCTTTTCTATGCTTCCTCTTTCATTGATTCCCACTCTCTTTTTATTTATTTGTTTACTACGCTGCTTGACTCAAAGAACTGCCTATTGCTTTTATTGTCAAATGCAATGAAGGGTGCTTTTATCACCATTTGCATGGGGGTCAAAGGTTAAAATGGATACAAATGGGCCGACTGTACAATGACAAACATTGTGTTCTGAACCTGGAAACATACATCCCAAAAGTCTAGTTTTTGTCCATGGAGACAATCATGAAAAGAAGTAAGACTTTTAGCGTCAAAGAGATTATGGCAACTAGTGTCTATGAATTCATAATAAATATCACTGCAAAACTTTATACAAAGTAAAAAGCTGCACTGTCTTTGTAAGGATAGAGTTAAGAGTTATTGAAATCGTTTGGCTCTATCATCAAACGGAATATAAGCAAAGTAAATTATTAGCCTTGGACTTTGGGTCATCCGTGTCTTTTTTTTCTTCTTCGCCTCCATTAGTATTTTTCTCAGATAACATATAGAACGCTGACCTTGGATTTGAATCATGTGACACCTTGACGCTACGCACCACTTTGCACATTAGCTCTGTTGACCAATATATGAATTATTCTGACTGTATTGTTTGTGAATTTATCCCCTTGGTGTTACCATGTTGATTAAGTGCAGTATGGAGGTCGAGTGTTGGCAATTACTCACCATGTGTTCAGAGCAGCGGGCCATGTACAGTGAGTGAAGCTGGCACATTAGGAACATACAAATGAAGGCTAGTCTTTGTAGTGTGTGGACTTATTTTAAGCTCTGCCAGCCCATTTAGCTGTGTGTCCTTGGGGCTGGGGGTATTTTGTATGCCGCCGTTAGGTGTTGGCTTGCTAATTAAGGTAGTATTTAATTTTGTTAAATGCTGCAGGGATCAGACATTTGATACATGTATGGATGGGATAGCATTTCAATGGGGGAAAGGAACCATTGGCTCAGAGAGGCCAAGTCTTTTATTCTTTATTCATAGAGGGCATTGTGTGCAGAAGGACAGGGCAGCTAGCAGGGAGCTAATGCGAGCATAAGGAGGATACACCTGCCCCTAGGTGTTTTTCTTAGCAGGTATTATAGCAATATATTTCCACACATGACATTCCCTAATGTTTGTTGAGGGAATATCTGCAAGAGCATGTTGGGTTTGAGCTCAGAACCCTGTGGCAAACCACTGCACAGTAAGACATTGGAGCTATTAATGGGATGACATGCTGTAAGTAAGTTCAACTGCAGGAAACCGATTCAATACATTTTTCAGTTGCTGAGAGTATATTTTACTCTCTTTCCAGTTGAAGCCCCTGCAATTCTTACTGACCTTGAATAGTATGAATATATAACATTCTTTTTTTATTTTTTATTTTTTTTTTTATACAAAGTACCAATTCACAGTCACTGTAACAAATTTGAGAATCAGTGAACAAAACCTTTCCTCTCTCTGTCTCTCTCACTCTATGTAGTGTGAAGAGGTTTCTTCATTAAAACTGACAGAGAAGCCAGAGGCACGGAAAGTGTTATAGCTCTGCAAACCTGTCACCACTTTCTCCACAAACTATAATTTAATGCTGTACAATAATTGAAATAATTCTTTCATTTACTGACGAGGCTGCCAAATGTTGAACCAGGAAACTGCCGACAGCAAAGATAATGTGTTCCCTCATGGCGTTTTCTTTTTAAATTCATTTTCTATTCTAATGTATTAAATGCATAAATTCTCTCACTAATGGTTTGTGTGAGGCATACCAACACCCTATTCATTGATGCTGTGTAGAGGGGGTTTTACGCTTAAAACAAGAACAACCATAATAAATGCCAATAAATCTGTGGGCATGTCCATTTTTCCATTCCCCTAAATGTATGCTTAGTTAATCCCTTTTTCTGCATTGGCCATTTGCATAAGGTAATGGGGAAGTTTTGCTGCAAGATACTGCAGGACTTTATTTGCAAAATGAGGTGAAACTTTTAGTAAGAACCTAATTTGTAAAAAGAATATGCAGAAAACCTGCTTTTGACTATCATCACTTTCTCCATTAAAATGTTCTGTTATTGATTAAGATTGGCCCATAACATTGGCTAAATACGCTTTAAATCATCATACACAAAATACCACTCTCAATGTCAATGTGTGTGCATGAAATAACAGCATATTGTTCACACAGACACAATAGGTATGGACATGACATTCGATCCTAGGATATAGGAAGGTAGTGTTCCAGTAAAGAGAGGCATCTATGATGGTGTGGTGTCCAATTAATCTAAACATTTTAAAGTGACAACTACACGTTTGTCTTTGAAATTGAAGTGAATTCTCTGTACATAAAGTTAATTGTAAAATATTTTATTCATCATAAAATATTTGCAGGATGCCCCATTAAAACTGAAACCCAGTGACACAGTCTGAACATCAGAACAAAAAGCACTCACCTTCTTTCCTGTGTGGCTCCCAGAAATAAGCAATTTAGGCGATTATAAGTTTTCCTGACACTCATAGTGAATTAGCATTTAATTTAGCTTCATTATTCATAGAACTGCCATCTTTAAGGCTGTTTTCAAAAATTTTCAAAATTGATGCATGTTTTGCGAACTGAATGCATTTCAAATTGTCCCACAAAGAAAGAATTTCTTTTTTTTAAAGAATAGTTTTAGGCCTTTATATTCACGGACAGATGAAGACATGAAAGGGGAGAGCGAAGGGGAATGATGTGCAGCAAAGGGCTGCAGGTTAGAGTCAAACCCACCGGCCGCATCGTTGAGGAGTAAACCTCTTAATATGTGCACCTGCTCTACCAACTGAGCTAACCCAACCACAAGAACGAATATTTCAAATCTCAACACAGATCCTTTCCTTACTGTATAGTATTACATACATGTCCAAGCTTCGAATTTGGACATTACTGATCTGCAAAGCAGTCACTCAGCTATTTAAGATTTTGATCAAATATTTAAAAAAAAAAAGCATCAGAGGAACTATTTATAGTGGATGAATTGGAAAGTTGAAAGCAGTGAAACTACATGGCGTTTATGCTCTGTTACTTGTGATCATGATGTTTTTGAAAAAGGGAGCATGTGTAGGGAATAACCTCTGCAGCCTCAAGCAATTATTCAGTTGCTGTGTTGAGAAATAACCCCTCCTTGTTCTTGCTTTTCCTTATATCATCCCTCTTTATCATATTTGATAAATGTGATGAATCAGTGTTTGGCAAGTCCAACTCTTTCGTTCAGTCACTTTCCCGGGGCGATGTCCAGGGAGGGGTCACTGTGGCCACCATGACAACTCCATTGTGTTGATTACAGCAATGATAGATAGGTTGTGCAATGAGATGAGTGAAGAGAGAGAGAGAGAGACTGAGACAGGAAAAGCTGAGCAAAGAAATAAAGAGCAGAAAAGAAAATTGTACATAATAGAATGGAAGCTCAGCAGATGAGATGGAGCAAGACAAAAGAGAAAGGGAAGGTGATAAAGTAGAGAGAAGAGTGGGGGGAAAAAATGCCTTTAGTTTTTTATTGAATTTAAAATTATTTATTCTGGGACTGGCCACGTTTTTAGGAAAATTGTAAAATATTAGGGGTGTAAGGATACATCTGATTTTTGCAGCTCCTAGCCCTGGTTGACACCAGACCCTTCTCAGTTGTAATTGAGAGCGGGTCTGGGGAATGTTCATTCACAGCTCATTTACAAAGGGGCGTCACCAACGGACGACGCTCAAATGCCTCCGGGCGCAATTGGATAAACCTAAAACCAATCAGAGCAATGAAGGAGGTGACGTATGCGGAGCGACTGAAATACATCTTAACCAGCGAGCATGTTGCAGAGCCCATTCACATGAATTCGCTTCACCATCGTCACCGTGTAAAGGCCGCCTCAACGGTTGTGATTGGAGCCTCGATTTGGAAGAATTGGAAATGGGCTTGAATGGGCTTTTGGCCAGACGGACTTGCAAAGTAAATGTCAAATTTGCCAGGTCCCTAGATTTATTCAAAATAAACGTCCTTCCTCGTTTTAAGCAACGTCTGATGATGCTGGCACAGCTGGATCAGCTTTCAGTCGACTTTAACAGTTCGGCAGTGACTTGTGATAATTAAGTTTGTGCTGTCTTTATTAAAAACTTGTACTCTGTATTTATACTCTTCACAGATTAATTTAACCATCACTACTTTACTGCCCAGCCACTAATTGCACATTATCCAACCATTTATACTGGGAGCAATATGTTTAAAGAAATGTTATTAATTATTTGCGTCCACATTATTGATATTCTGTTAATGTGCTCATTAGGACGGTCAAAATGTAAGCGATAATAACCAGTTAATGAAAATTCCTATAAATGCCACAATGTTTTTGACATGCTATTTAGGCATGCAAGTTCTGTGATTTGGCACAGCGTGCCAAGAGGAAGACAGCGACCGCCATGGACGAGGTGAACACTCTGAACACGCTGGGCTGCAAACTGTACGGCTTCCCAGGTTAAACCTGATCCTAAATCTCAACTAAAAGGCTTTTTTAAGAGCCACACACTAAAATCCTGCCGATTTATGTACCCATATAGCCTACCTCTAACATCAGAGCTAATGTTAGCTTTATCTAATGGCTGTTGTTAGCCTGGCCAGCCAGTCTGATTAATCCAGAAACAAAAATAATGTTTTATGACATTTTGTATAATATAAAGTTAAGGTATGATCTCGTTTTACAAATACGTTAAACATGTCAAACAAAATATAAGTTTTTGGATAGTTGGCTCAAAATTTCTGTTATGGATTAATCAGACTGATGTCATAAAGACATTAGCCATGTTAGCTAAGGCTAGCTCTAATGTTAAAGATAAGTGTGATCAGTGCATTTAAGTCTAGCATTCACCACAATGCCAAATAGCTTTTACTTTTTTACTTTTTCTACTGGTTTTCAACCAGGTGAGAATTCCCGATTACTGACCAGCGTACGTCTAGGTCCAAAGACCATACATTTTGTTTAGAAATATTTAGCTCTGATTTCTTCTTACCTACTCAGCCACTGTTCTGAGCTCAGTGGGCAGTACATCAGTTAGCTCATGATATGACAATGGAGCACTATACATAGTTTTTCATTCATCATCATACCACTCTTGCTTTATCTAATACTGTGGGAGATCATTTGTAAGTATACTGTATAATATAATAAGGTCAAAAGCAACTCCTCTGAAGAACCCCACATTGTACCTCTTTGCTATCAGAAAGCTACCACTGAAGAACACTCGATACAGGACAAAATAGTGAATTTAAAACCATAGCCTTTGAGTTTTTCAATCATCAGTTCATGATCAATAACCTCAAATAAATCAATAAAATCCAACTTTACTGTGCCCACCAGCCATTAGTCAGTTCAGTTAATGTTGTGCAAGTCAAATGCCCTTCTAAATGTTGGAAGTTCATAATCAAACAAAGAAAATCTAAATTTGGGAGTTTTGTTCTGGTCCTGCAGTGATGTTGTGATGCAGTTTCAGATCAGTCTGATCAGCTGTGCTGTCCAATCAGCCGCCACTGTACAGTCTATAGTATTGGGTTAAATCCGCATCCACAAACACACCCTTATGTGTCATACAACTACATATTCTAAAAGACCTAGACAGTAAAGCATCCCAAAGCTGCTAGCTTGGGAGTAGTCTCTTAGTCGTGTCATTGTTTCTTATAACTGATAGTGTTTTCACCAAATGGGATTTTACTCAACGTGCCTTTGGGTTCAAATGTATTTTAGGAATGTGTGAGTACCTGCTAATGTTGGTTTACAAAAAAGCCATTTTGGCTGACACTATCACTTTTCAGAGTTGGCCATTTGATAAATATCCTTATTGCTTTTTGTCAGCACCATAATATCCATGTGGATTTCAGGTTACATTATTTAGATGTTTTGCTGAGATATGCAACATCTAACTCCAATATTATTTGTAATTTAGTTTAAGGGAGAATCTTAAGCTTTAACCCTAACACACACACACACAGACACACACACACACACACAGACACACACACACACACTGGCTGCACTTCATCATGACCATCAATGGGAAGAGATGTATGATTGATTAATGAAGCTTTTATCAATACAAGGAAAGGAAAACAACCCCCGAAATCCACTTACATATCAGCAAGGCACTTTTATCCCTCCTCCCATGAACATGATATACGAAGGCAGTCAGTGTGTAGTGCTGCTTACACGTGACTACATAATGAAATGGTGAGCTAACTTGGGAGAGCACAAACCCCTTACTGAAGAGCATTTAGTTAAGTGTACAGATTAGCATAATAAAAGCAATCTCATAACATGATCAGACCTCTCTAATTGAGCTATTGTTCATGTAAGCAGTGGGATTTTCTATTGGTTCAGATCCCTCTAGCCTACACTACCTTTTCTGCTTCTGGAGTGATGGGCTATGATGTTACGTGTGTCTACTTGAGTGTATGTGTGTGTATGTAAAGGGGAACACATCCCTCTAGATCATTACTCCTCAACAGGAAAGGACAGAGGGGGCGTTAGTGAGCAAATGCTAACTCAGCCAATAATGAACAGGGTGGTTATAATGCAAAATCCATTGCCTCTCAATCGAGGCCATTGATCAAATGTGCCTCCCGTATGTGTGATTCTTTGCCTGGCTGGTATGGTCCGAAGCAGTGTCTTGCTCTCTAATTCATTCCCACGATCTTCACGTTCTCTTTCTCTCTCATCTGTTTGTGGCAGTTTTTTAGTCAAATAAGCTTGTGGTGAAGGAAAGTGACTCTTATTTCAGACACATTTAATTTAATGCAGGTGGTGCAAAGACGAGAAAGTGACTACTACTTACTACTTCCATAAGAAACAATTGCAACCTGGACAGAGAAGAATGAGGTTAGTCACCTTGGTACAAGCTCCCACCAAGCTCTGACTTTGACTGGATGCCTCCCTCAAAGCTTTTAACAGACAGCTGTAATAGCACTGTGGTTTTGAAGAGGCCATGGTTAAAGCACCTCTGGAAGAGCAAGCTGGCGTCTCTTGTGGCTTTAGATGCGGTCTAAGTTGTACTTAATGCACTGACAGGTAATCCATCTCAAGGCAAGATGCTTTATGCCGATTTAGACAGGAAATCAGAAACCTAGTGTGGCATTAGCCCCAATGTCTCCTCCTGTTATCCCAGCCCATTATGCAGAGGTGATTTTTTTATTGGTTCCGTTTTGAGGATACATATCGTGTTGTGATCAGTGCATTTCTTGCAAATGAGCACATTAATAGGCCATTAATGTCTATTATCCTCCAAATAAGAGCACCAGATACCTGGTTTCATTTGCAGTGTGATGTTCAGATAAGAACAATTGAGGGGTTGAGTATTTAACTGCTAGTACAAGTAGTAACTTGATCATGGGCAGTCATTTTAGTCGTGCTTCTTTGCAACTTACAATGAAATCAAGTGTTGTTTACCTTTTTACAAGCTGCACCAGCCTCTGGTATTGTCTTTGTGTGTGTGTGTGTGTGTGTGTGTGTGTGTGTGTGTGTGTGTGTGTGTGTGTGTGTGTGTGTGTGTGTGTGTGTGTGTGTGTGTGTGTGTGTGTGTGTGTGTGTGTGTGTGTGTGTGTGTGTGTGTGTTAGGGACACACACACACCAAAGGTAGCGAGAGATACAATTCTAACTAACACTGGCTAAAGAAAATGCTGATGTTGGAAGCAGATCTACGGCTCCGCACCTGTAATATCCAGTATCTGCAGACTTGATAGAGGCCCGGGCAGGGGCAGGGAAAAGAAATCTTCACTACGGCGCATGCTTAAAGAGATTAACCCAATGGCAACAGCTTGTATATGACTATAATCACAGAATCTGATTTACAATATGTAATTATCAATATTATTTCCATGTCTTCAGCAGCTGCTCATATCTTGACATTAATAGAGTCTTTACTCACAGCTGATGAGATCATGTAGCTTTTCAGTCCAAGCAATGACCACTCTTGACTTACTGATGGGATATCTTCCTCAACGCGTGCCCATCAAAACGGACTCAAATAGATGCAGATGACCAGTGCTCCGTGAGTTTAAGGGGATTGATTCCATGTCTGAACCTATACCATATAAATATACCATATACCTATACCAATTATTGTAGCATTTTGAGATTTCTTTTGAAATGTAAAGGGCATTATAAATAAAATGTATTATTACCTGCTGTCTAGAGCCACAAAAAAACTCTGTAAACAATAGATTCTACTTCTTAGTACATCTATACTGTATGTTTACAGCTCCACTGTTGAGCTAAAATTAAGGGAGTTAAGTCCAAAAAGGTCATGCATAATTAATGGCATGTGTTTTCTTAAATTAAGCTGCTCTGTTTGTTTTCCACCTCATAATGGCGAGATGAAAACAAAGCTAGAACATGAATTAATCTGCCGTATCTAATATACACAGATTACAATTACACACAGTCCCAATCAATCCTCTCCAGTGATATTTTAAAGCCATAGCTCGCAGAGACTTGCTCTCCTGAGACCACCATGCTTGTGGGTCCTAGGAAAGCAAGCATCTTCCTGAAGCAGCAACAGCACTTCTCTCTGTGAAACAGAGGAACCCCATTACATCTTTTCACTTTTCAATCTCACCCCTTTTCTCTTTCTCTCTCTCTCTCTTTCTCTCCCTCTCTTTTTTTCGTTCCCTACAGTGCATCAGTGTGGCTTTATCCATTTCATGTTTAGTGAAACTCCCCAGGCGAGCCAACACGAGGCAACGAGATGCCGCAAATCTTTGATATCTTAAACAGAGGGCATCGTGCCAGCACTCTTGCCAGATAGGAAAAACGGTAATCCAAGGGAGGAACATCATCCTGAATCAAACAAAATGAATAAATAATCGGGGCTGCAGACACACTTTCATACTTGCGGTGCATGTCCGTGGAGGATTGGTTTACCAGCCCAAGTGATTAGTCTGCTGGCAGAATTGTTTGGTTTCTGTGGCTCAACCATTTACAGTATGATATAACAGCAGATCAGATCCAGTTCTTAACAGAGCCTTCTGCAGATAGCTCTGCTGATATTCAGCCAAAAAAACAATCAAAACCCAAACAACTCAGCTTGCTGTTCCTTAGCTGTCACTTCACATTTGTGGCATAATGCACGATACTTAAAATCATAATCCATGCTCTTTGGTCCCATGGGTTCATACATCATTAGTGTTATTTCACTGCTATTACATATATTTTTGGTGTGACATATTATTACATCACATACACGTTACTAATCAAGTAGATCAATTATATCATATCATTTAACTAAACTTTTCAATTTTTGTTTGCATTATTTTTTGGGGTTAAAATAAGGACTTTGTATTCCTGTATTTTGATCCCAATCTTATTCAAAACAATACTGCACATATTTGATCTGAAGTAAATTCATAGTACAATTTTGCCAAAGCCTCTTCATATAAATTATCTCCAAGATGACAAAAAAACAAAATAAAACATTTTCTTCTCATTGTTACTGTCTGCATGCCAGAAGTTGCAATAATAAACTACCAGGCAGAGATAATATTTTTCAATGGCAAATCGATTTTCATAAGGTTACATTCCTAATGTTTATATTTCAGCAACCTTTCTCCTGTTTATACAATAGAGGGTATTAAAAGGAAGATTAAATTTTACCCGCCTGAATATAATACAAACACAAAATAATGCTTCTATTTCCAGGGCAAGCTGTGCATTGTCATTTATTTATGAGTTTTTTTTTTGCCACCCCCTCCTTTTCCTTTTCTCAACCAACAGTAAATATGGAAATTGTGTTTGTCAGTTTGTCTGTATACACACATTCATGCATGCATATCTATACATGGCCCTTTGTGTAGGGATATTTTAATGTCCGTCTTTTATACCGCATTAAGTGCAAATTTGTGCTGTGCTCCTGCATGGACGCGACGGCCGTAGGAGGGTCATGTGGCTCCTGCAGAGAAAAGTTCTCCATCCTCCATCAATAAACACACTCCCTCATCCCGTTCCAGTATCGACAGTCAATCATCTGCCTTCACACAGTTGTTCTCTCCCTCAGTGGCTCTCTTTCATCCTTGTGAAGACGCAGCCAGACTTTTATTGCCACTATTACAGGGAGCTGCCATTATCCTCTTGAATGGGAGGGGGCCTACGTTGTCTGGGTTGCTCCCACAATCACAGTACTTTAAGGTTAAAGAAAGCACTATGAGAAAATATTTCATTTTCAATTGTTCAAATTATACATAATACTGAAATACTTCTTTTATAATTATTAGTTTCCAGTGGTCATAAATATTCACTTCAATTCTGATGTCTCCATTTCCACTTTAAATGGATAATAGTGCTGAAACAGCGTCTGATAATCCTCTTATATCCGTTGATCTATTGAATAGATTCTAAGAAATCTTATCAGACCATAATAATGATAGCTCATCACAAATCAAAAATAAAGCGGTATCAGAGTTCTTTCTTACAGTGAAACCGTAATAAAGCCATGGCTTCCTGGCAATGATACATGAGTTTTATTGAAATATTTTGCATTGATTTTTAAAATGCTTCGTTTTGGCCCTGTCTCTGAAATGTATTTTCTTTGATGGTTCTTTTAATTTCCTCTAAGGTAATTTTATGTTTTCATCTTAATAACCCACATTATATCTAATGGATTGGTACTGTAGTTCCTAAAACTAAAATCTGTTTTGTGTTCTATTCTGTTAAACTGTGTCCCTGGATAGTATATTTCCCAGGTATTAATATCAAATGACCCACATACAAATTAAATTGACTGTTAGATGGTTAGGTAACAAGACAAACAAGTCTTTATATAAATTAAGCTCTTTGTTTTATCATGTGGTATTTTCCTTAATTTTTACATTATATTGAGTAGAGATTAGGAATGGAATTCTGATGACATTTAAGCTTCTAAGTCTTTGTTTAGTCACGTTCAAATCCAGTTTAAGACACAGTGTCAGTGCTGTTAGTTGGATTTGATCAGATCAGATTTGTATTTCCGGACAGCACCAATCTATCAGCATTAGTTGCTGTGTCAATAATGTAGGGTTAGGTTGTGTAACCACACTGGCAACGTGGTTTTCCAATGCAGAAGCTAGACAAATGGAGGTCCATCATTTGTCCCGTCAGCCAGACCCAAACAGACTGTTATCCTCCTTCAAAACACTGGGAAATCCGATTTGAGCATCCACATTGTCCTCACTGAGACGCATCTGTAGAAATTCACCTACAGATGTGGTTTGGATCTGATTTGCAAATATCACATTTCATCTTTTGTTTTTTGCTTTCCAGACTTTCTAAAATCAATCTCAATAAGATATGGACATGCCAAAAAACGCATTTGGGCTGGCAGTCTGAACATAGTGACATGTCTTTTCACTCACCTACAATCACAGGCCTAATACAGACACAAACTGCAAAAATCACATTGACCATACAGTGTGTACGGAAAGTATTCAGACCCCTTTAAATTTTTCACTCTTTGTTTCATTGCAGCCATTTTCCAAAAATC
>NC_048407.1:21591925-21607088 GCF_013103735.1 Etheostoma cragini
TTTGGAAAAAGGCTGCAATGAAACAAAGAGTGAAAAATTTAAAGGGGTCTGAATACTTTCCGTACCCACTGTAGGTCTGCCAAACTTTCAAATTTTGGCATTACGGAACTAACGTAGCTGAAACTGATTTAATCGGCCACCGCCGATGTTATAACCTGTAACAGTTGGATAAAAGTGAGAAGCCATCTATCGTCAATATTTTCTGTTGCTCTTTGCTATAAAAAACAGTGAGGAGAGATAAAGAGTTTGAGAACGGATTCTTTAGCATCTGAGTTTTATGATGCTTTTTTGAGACATTTGGTAAGTTCAAATTCACGGTGGTTTTCACCATGCTGGCTTGGACCATGTGAACATGCATATTGGAACATGCAAATGAATCACAAGTGCTCATGAAGACTTTATCTACTCTAGAAGGCAAATATTAAGAAACCCCCAGATTGTGCCACCCTTTTACACACTGACACTCTGAGCTGTGTTTGAAAACTGTTTGTTCTGCTTTGTGCACTGTTAACATGAGTTGGTTTTGGAGCACACACATCCTTTGCAGGGTAGTTGATTAGAATATGAAAGGGAATCTCAGCCTGGTCGGTTGCTGCGTTCACTTCTCATAGACGCCCCATCATGAATTAGGGATGAGGTCTGCAGTCCACCCTGCACCATTTGAAAACTTCCCCTATTTACAACCACTCTAGGGCTTTAGTTTGTGTACAGAGAAACAAATATCTAATTTGGAAGTTTTTAGATCTTCTACAGAATGGCCGGCCAATGAGAGGAGAGTTTTATGATATATATATATTTTTTCTTTTTCCCCTTGCAGGTCGTGGTGGGTTCAGAATCTTCTCATTAAATGTGTAGTAAATGGCTTAAAATATGGTTTAAAACCTTTTTTTTTTTCAAGAAAATGCCAAATATGATAAACAATAATAATAAGTTTTACTGATTTTTTTTTTTACTGAAATTGAATTTCTATAATGTTCTGTTTTAGAACTGAGAGTGGGCAAGGAGAGTGTGATTTACATGTAATCTTAAGGAAACGTCAGTCTTCTTGACCCACAGCCTGCTGCTCTGAAGCCTGGCATCACCACACAGCTAGCATACGGCAATGACTTCCATGGGTTCTGTTAGCAATGCGGCAACGACGGCATTGAGCTCAGGCTAGAGCACCAGAGGGGTAGAGTATACACAGGGGGGCATAAAAGCATTTTTTTATCGGTTCTTTCCAATAAGATTTAAACGATTTTAATTAAAAAAAAATATATTTTATAAATACAAATACAAATATATCAATGTATTAGAAACACCAATGTTACTTGTTTGTAAATAAGGGGAACACATTACAGATACAACCAACATGCATAGGTGTGTGAAATAAGCATATGAATGTATCAGTTATTAGGTAACGTTTTGATAACCGTGTAGGCGATAGAAAAACAAACTATTTGTACAGATTATCTGTTCGTTGATGTGATGCGCAAACACAGGACAAATTAAAATAAGGTAATCGACGCCCCTAAGAATATCCTGATTCCGGGAGAGCTCAAGTGTTTGGTAATTTATATTGAAAACAGAATTGGAAAAACAGTAAAGGTTTATTCTTAATAAAATTTAATTTTACTTGGCTGAATTCTGAATCTGACAAAACAACAAAAAAGTAACACATAGATGGATTGAGACGTATTTAAACATGGATCTATTAGTTTTATCATTAGCTCCTGTATAACCCTGACAAGTTATAAAATGTTCTCCCCTCTTCCCTTTAATGCACTCTTCTCTCTCTGCTCTCATTCCAGCTGTGAGGTACAATTACTGCCATGAGTAAAATTCTACATTGCCGCAGGGCCAGATCATTTAAACCACATTGCCAGTCCTCAGTAACTTCAGAGCCCCTGTGGGCCTACTTCAATAGACCCCCGGCCCCAGGTGTGAACCTGGTAACTTGTTCAGCAGTACACACAAAGTGTGTTGGCTGTGAAGGCTTCAGGATAATGCACCACTAATGGTGCAAATGTGTTTGCCCAATGATGTCCCTGTCAAAGGAACGTAATACATAAAACCTATTGGTTTACTCTATCTTGAAATAAGAGCAGACACAGAAGAACTGACTAAAAGGGTGAGGTTCTGGGGGTCAAAACAATGTGAGGTCTGCCTAAAACTACCTCAAATTAAATGTTTGCATTCTGTAACACTCTTGCAGAAAATCAAATATTAACAAAGACTTATATGCATGCCAGTCCTCTCTTTTATACCACTACCTGTGGCTATCAAGTCCATTTCTTGAAATAGCCATGGTCCTCACATGCCACATGCATGTGAGGACCACCTCTGCCAAGATTGCATGGTAGTCTGTGGCCTCATTAAACTTTATACTATTTCCAGATGAAATTCAACAGGCTTTTGTTTAAGCTTAGCCACATGTATGCAAATCCGTTGGCCAGATCGCAAATCTAATTCACGATCCGTCTTGGTTTTCGCGGGTACGCCAATCCGAGTCTGTCCCACTCCAATCCACAAGGTGGTGGTAATGTACCTGAAGCTGTTTGTTAACGCCAGTTGAAGAAAAACGTGGGCACTTGTTACAACATTAAAGGTGCAATATTTAATATATTGAATGTATTACATCCAAAAATTACCCAAATGCGTAATCAGATATTTAGGAAACTTGACTGTTAAGTTGAAATGCTTTTTTTCTGACAACAATGCTAATGCCAGTATTTTCTCCTTTTGAAACTTCCATTCCGTGACGGAATGTCTGTTGTGTTTTGGCCTGTGTGTTGTTATAAACTGCCCAATTTGACAGCCAGGCCGGGTTGCCAGATATGCCTGTAAAATAGTAAACCCAGCTCGCTACTGCTGTAGTACAACCATGGAAGCAGCAAACAAACTAACAGGATCAATGGAGATAGAGTCTACCCAACCTAAAAAAAAAAAAAAAAAACTCAGCATGTATCTAACAGTTGTGTGACCAGAGACGTAATAAACCCCCTGGTAAATATTGGTGATGTATTTACAAGATGGAGACAGCTTAGAGCCCAAAAAGGACGCAAAGTTGGCTAATTTCCTCTTGAACAGGTAAGCGTTAGCTTCCGGCTAATTTATGGCCGTGACTAAATTCATTGGCAGAACCTAATGCATTCCACTTTCAATCTAATTTTAGAATAACTACAATCCATTTTCCCTTCCATGCAAGTGTTGGAGTAATGTGAAAATGACCTTTATTTGGGAGGTAATTGTGCAGGCGCTGTGTGAGTGCCTGATTGTGATCTTTCTCTGCAAAGTGCTGGTTCAGCAAGGTTCCATCCTGTTCCTCAGCATGGTCCTCTCTTTCCTCCCAAGGTGTCCTCTGGCTGCGCTGGCCTCTTTGAAGGCTCCCTCTCTTTAATGGAATCACTACATACACTTCCTGGACGAAGCAGGGAGAAGCACTAATTCCACACTGATAAAGATCTGACTTCCTCTCATTTCATAAGTCATCCACTAGATACGAAGCTATGCTAGATTAGATGTGTCACTCCTCCCCCCATCCCCTGTAACACAAAAGTTCTCACAAGACCAAACATGAAAAAAAGAGAATTCCTTTAATTGCTATTCAAGTGTAGGTGAACAAGGGGGAAAGCTGCACATTGGGGTGGAGACTGTTTTCTTTTTTTCTTCCTAACTACAAAAGAAAGTTCTTTAAATTCAAAAAATGTGTATTGTATTTATGAAGACGGGCCGTAGTTCATCACTAATATCTGTTGAATTCAGAGTGTAGTTGTCAAATGTGTCAAAGATTCTCCTCTTCCTGTTTAAGCTTACACAGGAGGTATATCCATCTGTCAAACTGCTGTTTTTTTAAACCTAAAGGGACATTTGCTTTTTTTTAAATTATCTCTCTTTTAGATAATGCTCGGATGTCCATGTTAAATAGTCATAGTTCCAAATCGACATCTTTTTTTCTTGTTATCAGTAATCATAAATACAAAAATATTTCCAACTTAAATAGGACTGTCGGAGGATTGCAACCTGTCAGGTTTAATTGTTTTTGTTGCTAAAGGACAATTCATGAGGAAAACTTGTCGCCATTCAAGCTTTAGCCTTATCACCTTCCTATGAAAAAACAACATCCTAATATATCCACTTTGTTGTAAATGATCAACAATCACTCAAACAAAAGAGACATGTTCGGGGCTATGATTGTCCCACTGCCCTGTTGTGTTTTAAGTGAGGAAGTGGCAAGTCTATGTCAGTTTGATTGAAATGTTGTGTCATTCGTTTCTAAGTCCTCTGCTTTCTTTTTGTTCTTCCTGTCTCTTTGTGCCGGATAATGGGGACTTCCCTCCAGATGTGGAGGCTGCTCTTTATGAACCTTTTCATCTTCTCTAACAGCAGTTTGATCAAAGCTTGAGAATTGAGACAACAAACCTGTGTCCATGGCCCTGTCATAGCAGTAGTAAAAATACCCTTTATCACATGTCTGTGTTTTGTAAGTGTATGTAGGATTTGAATGAAACCATGTGAGTTTTGTCAGTTTCCTTATGAGACTTTTAAAATAACAGCATTTAAACCCCCGCAAAAGGAAAGACATTTCACTTGAGGCATTCAGTTAAATTTTTCCGACACAGTATCTTTATGTGTGAACCCTCTTCTATCAGACTCTTCTGTTCATAGGTTACCTTTTATTGTGGCACCATGCAATGAAACTATATTGCAAATTTCATAGACAAACAAGTTTTTCAGTTGCATTTGAGAAATAAATGCTGGTAAGAAATGCCATTTTTGTTTAAATATCCAAAGTTTAATGCAATTAAATAAGTGAAATTAATAGTGAATTCTCATGAAGGAATTTATTCACATTTTAAATTGAGGATCCATTTTAGAATATTATAAATTGTATAATGTTTATTGTAATGGTCAGAGCCTCCCATACCTTAAGCCACCTTGTTGACCGCAACAGCAGAGTGATCTATAATGTCTAGCAGGTGTAGGGTTGCCTGTTGGTACGCAGGAGGGATTTTGATTTATTTATTTATTTAGTTTTTGCCTGTTCACCAATAATTGTGAAACTTCAGCTAGTTTTTTTTTTTTTTTACTGGCTGGACAGAGAAGCTGTCAGGCATCATATTTCCCTCAGGTTCAAATGTGCTGTGTGCTTTGATAATAAATGGTGAGAGCTCAGGTGACCAAGCTTGATAGGCTTGTAGGTAATAGTGGGACCTCTGATGTGAAAACAGCAGTTCCTGTATCTGAATTGGGCTGTCATTTTGGTCGTCTCTGCTGCATTTTAGCATATTGACTCAAAGTACTATTGACTCAGTGATAACCTTTTTTTTTGGATGAAAAGAATAATTTACAGTCCTATTTCCCTTAAGGTCTCTGAAGGACTGCTGACCAGGACAGAGATTTCAATGTTTGATCAGTTGTTGGGCATCAGTTTTACTTGACCTAAAATCTGAATATGACAAAATAAAACTTTTTTCACTCTATGTTCATAACCCAGATATGTTTTAATACATTCTTTTATTGTATGTAACCTAGATCATTAAGCCAGAAATATCTTCTGTAGAACTGATGGAGGGAGGCAAAACCAGGACATTGTTGTGGAGACAAATTTTCTACAGATAGAAATTCACTACTAAATGTTGCACCGTACAAACAAACAAAACAACAGGAAAATCCTGGTCTTCCTTTTGTTTGTTTGTTATATTTTCAGTTTGCACACAGATTAAACATTGTAAATGAATGTGGTAATTAACGCTCGGTGTGTGAGTGTAGGCGCTGGCTTATCTACTTGTTTGTCTCAGATGAAAGGAGCATATTTTCTATAAAACAAAAAGTGGGATTGTACTCAGTGTATCATACCCACTTGTTTACAATGGTCTCCCAAGGGGGCTCCCCTCTCTGTTTGTTAGTGTATTTGCAAAGGGAAACCTAAAATAACCCATCATCTTAAGCAGAGCACCATCTATAGGCAGACTGTGCTTTGAATGGGTTCACAGCAGCCAGCTTTCCTTTACAGATCTGTAAACAGCATAAGCTTTATTGAGACTGTCTCATCCTTCTGTTTGATCTTTACTGCATCGGATTGGAAAGAAAAGAAAATTCCAATATTAAACTTTCTCTCTGTATATAGGCACATATGCAATTGTTGTTACATGAGTAACTATTGAGGAACTTTCAGTTTGTGTTGATTCTAGCGGCCCATTTGGACAAAAGCTGTAGTGACAGCTGCTGTCTTAAAGGGGAACTATGCCATTTTTACACACATACTGTAATCAGGGAAGATTGTTTTTTAGCTACTGTGACCGCAGCAGTTTTGTAACACGTTACAAAGTAAGTATGGTTTGAAGTAAGGTAACGCGCTGCTACTGAAAATTTGGTAACAAACATAGTTCCTTTTTCAATTTGGCGCAACAATACTTTTCCAGGGACAGATTGGACAGCGACACTGGCTTCTCAGCTGCATGCTCACAAGCTCCACACGGTATGGGACAGAGGGTGATAGCAGAGCAATCATGTCATTCTCCCTCTCTCTCCCCTTTCATGTCTTCATCTGTTCTTTCAAAAATAAAGGCCGAAAATGCCCAAAAAATAATCTGCAGTGTAGGTCAGACGCTTAACTGATAAACCATAGATTGGCTTTATGGTCAAAGATAGTTTTTTTTTTTTATAGTTTACTTCTGTCTTTGCCAGAGCCGCCTGCTATTAAAAGTAATGTAAAAGTAATGAGTAACGTAAAAAGTTACTTTCCATAAAGGGTCACTAATTAAAGTAATAGATTACTTTTCTTAAGAAGTAACGAGTAACGAGCAAACAATACTTTTTAAAAGTAACTTCCCCAACACTGGACCTTAGAAAAAAGAAAAAAAAAAACATAACAGAAAGAAAGCATGCACCCACCACCATACCTGAAATTACAATACAATACAAACTGCAGTCATTAATACATTAAAAACTGCACTAGGCAAACCCCTGAGCCAAGAATTACCATAGAAAATTAAACAGATCCCTGCTCAAGCGTAAGTTTACCGACCAGTGTACACCTCTTTTGATGCGATTAAAGATGCATAGAATCTTGTAGAGCAACATCTCCCATGGGTTATCGGTGTGTCTTATAGTACATTTACTGGCTTGACATAAGGATATATGGCATGTTAAAAAGTTGAATGCAGATTAAAAGGGATGGAAATAGACTGTTAAACAACCCTCCCCTGGTACACTTCATACAATGTTCCGTTAGACCAAGTTAGTGACCTTTATAATCAAAGCATATGCTAATTACAGAGATATTATTAGACGTGTGGGAGTCTATGCTCAAGGCTATGCTATCTCTGCATGCACAGAATTCACAAATTAGGGGATTGTCACTGAGATAGTTGACCGAAAAATGTCACATTGTCACTATTATGTCCCCTCCACACTAATAGAAAAGCAGTTCTGAAATAAGGCTTTTGTCTCTGTTTTTACAGCTCCCTACGCGCTCCTCTCCTGACCTGTGATTTTTGAAAGCACAGTCATTGTGAGGGGCAAAAATACATGAATAATACTCTGTTCTGTGTCTGCAGTTGAAGCACCCCAAGAAAATGCATGGAGAATTGTTTTCTTTTGTTTTATTTTACTCCAAGTACGCTTCATCCCCTTCCCTGTAACACCCATCCCCATCCCTTGGCTTTGTGTTCCCCATCAGGAAATTTGCATAGAAATAATTCCTGTGTGAATCATGTTCCCAGGGTGTTCAAAAGATACCTGAGTGGTATACATGACTTTTGTGAGGGGAGACACAACACAAGGAACCTTTTATAAGAGCAGAGAAAGATCTCACTACAGGAGACATCTGCAAAAGGCTTTAGTACAAAGCCCATGATTAATTCTTAACCCAATAATGTTTTATTCTTGCACAATGTGTGGAATCAATTGAAGAATTAGAATATCCAATCCAAGCTGTGGGTGAATATTTCAGTGTGCTGTATTTGGTTCTTGCTCTAAATAGAACTCGTAGTCTTGGATGGATTTGTGTAACACTGATGTTTAAAATGGGCTTTGTTTCAATGGTGTTTATATTGCACACTTCACTTTGTCTATCTCTTTCTCTTATTTTCTTAGCCATCCAACATTTTATATACACTGACACACAAAAGACACACACACACATGCCAGGATCTAAATTGAACAGACCAGCATGGAGTAGGCCAATTACATCACTGCCCCAATTAAAATAAAACAACAGGACTCTTTCAAGCTGTCCTGCAGGGGAGAGAAAATTAGATGGGGAGAGAGGAAAAAATGGCAATAACAAATCCCAATCCAGTCAGATCGTCATGATGTTCATTTTAATTAAAAAATTGGATTCACTGCAATTAACTCCAAACTAGTCCCCCGTGTCTGAATGAAGAAGAACACAATTGGCTCTCAGTTTCCAAGCAACTCTGAGAAGTCCACAACACCCTAGGATAATCTCTCTTTAAATAACATTTACTGTTTCTTGTAAATGTATTGGGATGTTTGTAACGATGTTTGTCAAAATGCTGCTTGATTGCGTTTATGTTGAGATGACTCGTATACACCAGCATGATCACAATCTGTTAAAATGTATCTCCTTGGTTTTCTGAAATTCAGGTGAACTGGGGGGGTGTCTTAAAACCAAATAGGTGACAGGATTGGGGCCTGTCTGACACTCAAACTTACTATGATTGATATCTTTACTGATCAATTTAAACATTCACTTATATTTTTACGTGTCAGCCTCGATCGACCTTGTTCTGTATTAATTGTCATGTCATGTGAAGTGATATTTTACACTGACTATGATGATATGCACGTGTTAATGTGTCTGAATAAAGTGTCTTTATTGAAATGTGTAGAGTAGCCATCTGAGGGTATGGATTACTATAATGATAGGGGTTGAGTGGCTAAAGTCTTATGACTAATAGCCTGTCAGAGTGGCACTCAATTTTACTTGGTCACACAGATCAACGTCTCTCTCGCTTTCTCTCTTTCTCACACACACACACACACACACACACACACACACACACACACACACACACACACACACTCCATAATATGCAGAATAAATGTACACCTTCAGGTAAAAAAGTGATAATTTTTTGGTTTTTATTAAAATATATTTAATTCTTAATTGACTTCTCATTCATTCAGCATTCCCACAATAAATGAAAATTAGATTTTTTTTTTAAACTTTTTGTCTAACTTACTGTAGCACTTTACAATCTACCACGGTAATAATATGGTAATAGTGGGGTAACAGTGTATATTAATAAGGTAATATATAGGTAATAACGTAATTTCTAAGTAATAAGTCATGACTGGGCAATACATCACAGTGATAAGATGTAATACTTGGGTAATAAGGTGATAAGAAGGTAACAGATGTAATAAAATGCAGTTACCAATTTAATAACTAGAAATGGGTTCAATGATAACATATATAGTATATAATATAGTATGTAACATAGTTATATCAATATTGTAATAAAATGATAATAATGGGGTAACATATGTTGATGTTTTCACAGTGTAATAGGCTACTTTCAGCGTAATACCTTCCAAATTACATAAAACTTCTTGAGCTTAGAATTGGTAATTACCATATTATAATGCTGAAATACCCAGCCTTTATGTTCCAAATATGTCCCTTTTGTTTAAGGTAATAATTTACAAATGATATGTTTAATCTTGTGACTTCTTACCTGGAAACACATCTGGTATTTTCTGTGTAATAACCATGAATGTGTGGTGCAAAATGCAAAACTGTCTGTTTCTATTTAATTACATGGTAATATTAGAATAACAGAGGCGTAGAGATTACCTGAAAATGCTTTTGGTAGTTTCTGTGTAACAACGGGGGCCTGAAATGAACATCCGACCACACTCCAAATGCGGGTGAATTTTGCAATTGTAGGGTAACACTATCAATCGGCCTGCCACATTGTCAGGTAGCCAATGAGAATGGAGTGATTTAGACGCGTAACTATCGGTAAGCAGGTAACGCAGTTGCTTACGGACCCGGACCAATCAGGGGCCCACATCACTGGAAGACATTGATTGCCGGGGCTCCTTATCAAATTTGAATTACTTGCGCCAATCCAAATAGTCCCACATGCAGCCACTGACCGAGCGGGAGTGAGAACGGGTCAAATTAATTTCCGTGTTTCTGATGTGAAGACGAGACGTGTTTGACTCGAACATCTCACCAATTGAACGTAAAAACTGCAGATGAGATGTAAAGGATGACAGCTATATTATTGTAGGTGCAATAATAAGTTAATGTCCAATAAGTACTTCATTATACCGTATGAATGTGTGTCCCAGCCCAAGATAGGAAATGATGCCTTTTATGCAGGATTATCAAGTGCTACCTAACTTTCTAATTAATTTAAAAGCACATACATTTATAGGAATGTAAATGTGTTGAAGTTAACTTTGTTTAAAAAAACTACTCTAGTGATTCAGTTATAGACCACCCAATGCTTTTTTTAGGCTGATACCTAAAAAATTGGGATAAAAATTGGGAGTTAATAAAAATCTGGTAACGGTGTATTAGTGGATAGTAATTCATTTTTTGGATCAACACTTTAACAACATTCCTGATATCAATCCCTTAGATCAGGGATTTACCTTTAATTGAACAGGCATCTTCTGTAGGACTCATGTGTAAGACTGTATACCCTGCATGAGAATGCCACCTTTTTTGCTGTTGATTGATGAATAGTGAGTGATGAAGAAATGGAACTCGAGCCTGAAGACACTCACTGGCAAAGATGAACAGGAACAAGTAATCTACACCAAAACAAATGTACACACACATACACACACGCATGCACACACGAAAAGAGATAAGAACAATTGTGGTACTTAGGTCCTCATTTTTTTCTTGCCTGTTCCTTTTTTCTTTTGAGAGTGGGTAAGATAAATATTCACTTATTAAAGCGTAACTGGAATTGACTGTGTCATGCATCAGGCTAATAGCTGAAAGCCATGGTTCAATACGGCGGAGTTGGGACAAGCTTCGCTAATGGAAGAAGTGACGTGGTTGCAGCCCAAATGTCATTCATCAGACCGCACACTGTTCGTTATGGGGCTACAAAGCCCTGCCATCTCACACACTCAGGCTCATCCATTAACCCTCGGCAATGGCACCCGCTGGATTATGGAAATAACAGATTCAGGAAAATAGGACGATAGGCCATCCAAGTGGAAAAGACTGGTGTCAGGAGAGTGTCGCGAATACGTCTGAGGGCAAGGGATGTGGCCGTTTTTCTTTCTCTGAGGATCAATCTAGGTGCTGTTGCGTCTGGAGACCTCAGGGTTGCATCAGGGGGAACCTGTGCCAGACGTTATGGTCCCACTTATTACATTCCTGCCCACCACTAATAGGGCACGCTGACTGTGGTCTC
The DNA here is from genome assembly GCF_013103735.1 of Etheostoma cragini. Lineage (NCBI taxonomy): Eukaryota > Metazoa > Chordata > Actinopteri > Perciformes > Percidae > Etheostoma > Etheostoma cragini. The sequence goes on from NC_048407.1 coordinate 21,603,319, forward strand.
CGTGTTCTGCGTCATTGAATGAACTCAATGTTATTCACGAAGATCTAATATGAGGGTTAATGTCTTTTCATTTTTTGAAATGGAAAGTGCAGTAATACTGAGATCAGACATAATAATATGACAGGAGGTGGACTGACAGAGTGGAATTAGATGGCAGGAGTTTAGGACACATGATACTCAATGGATAATTCAAAGGTAACCACAGAAATTAAAGTATATGGCCTCGATCCTTCAGTTTTCAGATTAACCAGGCCATAGAAACCTCAAAAGATGAGGTTTAGTATAATTATGCAGGGTAGTGAGTAGTTGTTCAATGGATTTGTGTAAGGCAAAGATAATTTCCAAGTCCCCAAAATAGTTACATGGATTTTAAATGAATCCAAGAAGCCATCTCAAGTTTGGGTGGTACTAACACACAGCAGTTTGGATGAACTATTTTTCTCCTGGACCTCATCTGTCTAAGGCTAAATATCCTCTTAAGAGTTAACCTCTCAACCATGACAAGCGGAGACTATTCCTCCCAGACTGCCTCATAGTATGAGAATGCCACAGTAGTGCGTCCAGACCTGTGGACAATAGAGGTGACATGGCATGATGATCCAGGTCGCGTGTACAGGGTGCTCTGGCTCTGGACACAATGAGCTTGAGCCTGCCCTAGATCTCACATGGCCCCCAGGGGATGACGTGATGTCACATGCACCCACCCTGCTACAAAGATTGTGTTTAGTCAGCAGTTTGTAATGCCCAGGGCTTGGCCTGCTCCTCTGTCGACAAAGGGCCCACATGCCCAGAGGGCTGTTGGGGATCTATGGCCCAGAACCCTGTTAGGCAACAGGTGTGCTGTGACAAGATGAGGATTTTAGAGATAAATCGGTAGTTTCAGTTTGGTACAACAACTCATTTGAACCATACAGGTCAAATGAATTTTTTCTTTTTAAAAGCTGTGACTCTGCTTGCCTTGAATTAGTTGCCAACAATTTCACCATTTGCATCTCGCTCATGCCTCATCGTTTAAAATAGAACTGGTGTAATGCCCTCAGTTTGAAGATAAGGGACTGAACACTCTCTTTGCCCACACTTATGATGGATGTGTATTACCTCTTCTGGCTGTCTTAATGGTTTCTGTTGCTGAAAGTGCTCTCTCTTGCTAACAACAAGGTCCACTTTTTCTGGTCCAACTTAACACTGACCAAAACATCTAATGACTTCATGATGTTTGACACAGGCGGCGTTCAACACTAGTGTAGAATGACAAAGGCTTATAAAACGGTTAGTTAAAGATTGACTGGCAACCACTGGCATAAAAATGATTTTTAAATAATATGTTTATGAGGTTGGTTTGGGGAGGCAAATTATTGGTGTTTTAGGCTGGAGATCCAGTATGGATGAGAGATTATAAACACCAGGGGACACTGTCTGCCATGCTGCTGGGGCTGCCCTGAGAGCTCTATTAAGTGGGTCTTATTCACCAATCAATCTGTCAACTGCTGTGATGACTTAATGATGATCTATAAAAAGGTGAAAAATACTTAAAGCTTTTTGTAAATGCTTTGAGTTTAACCAATTTGTTTTGAGGAAAAGATAAGAATAAAGGCAGATGGAAAAAATACAATAGCCAGAAACAAAGAATTCCTGGTTGAAAACAAAAACGTAGTTTCATTATATCATGATAATCTTTATTATTAATCACTGAGCAAATCCCACTGTCATCCAGTTTACTCCTTTCATTTCCTTCCTGTCCATCAGTTTTTTTTCCCATCATAGTAACAGCATTTGTGGATCACAACGAGGTCGCTGTGGTGATGAGCACTGATGGAAGAGGCGAGCTTGGAGTGGTCTGGTTGGGTCAGCATTAGGAAGCACCACTTTACTTTTTTCCCATACATTGTTGGTTATGAGTGTGTCTTGCTCTATAAAAACAGTCAGGCATGGCTCCAGGGATAGCAGTGTCGGTCTGTCAGTTTGTCTGTCGGTGGATGGATTGGCCCACCACTTTGGTCCCGACTGAATTATCTCAGCAAATATATGATGGATTGACATTGAATTTTGTTCGGGCATTAATGGTCCCCAGAGGATGAATCATACTGACTTTGATTATCCACTGACTCTTCCTCCACCGGACCACTGTGAGGTTGATATGTTTGGAGTTAAGTGATAAGTCTTCACAACCATTGGACGGATTTTACCTCATTTTGGTAAACTCCTGACTTTTCCTCTGGCACAATCTAAAACTTTCATGGTTCCCAGATGATACATCCTGAATAGAGGACCCAAGACAGCATACAATTCCAAGATTATGGTACAGTTGTCTGTGCAAAAGTCTTTCTCTACAGTAATAGACAAACAAGAACAATATCCACAACCCTCCATTTTTCATTGCTCATTCAGCTAAACATCCCTATAGATTTTATTTGGGGCTGGAATAAGTCCCGGGGGGATGTTTTAATGTGCGTAAATAAATCAAATGGCATGGTGTGTACCACCACCTTTGTATCAGAGCACAGCACTGTGATTCAAACTACGCTTAGCAATTGAATATCAAAAGACACGCACAGCCTTGCAAAATGCATCAGATCTGCTTCCTCTGAGGAAGTGGAGGGATACTTGTAGCTACCAGCATCATTCCACTTCCAGTTGCAGTGTGGATTTCACTGACTGAGCCAAGCTTGGATTCTAAATGGCTCTCTGACTCCCTCCCTGCTCATTGCCAGGATTCTCCTGTGTTGGCAAGCTTGTGGCAGGGTTATTAGATAAGGAGACAGACTCTCTGGCCCCTCTTAACATCCCTCTCAGCAGGAGAAAAATAAAATGATTTTACTCCCTCCTTGTTTACCTAAGTGGAAATAGAACAAGACAAAGTAAATGACTAGACACAGATAGCAGTGGGGCAACAGACCTGTGGCCACGCTTCTATCTGCTGACAATCCTTTGATTAAAGATTTAGGCTAATTGAGGTTTCAGTTTCTGTCATCTTGCAAGTGATTCACACAGTCAAGTCACATAATCATTTAGCATGCATGTTTTACAAGCCTTTGTAGTCATTGAGCATCATCAAATAAATGGTCTATGATCTTCTATGTTGGAAAATACTGATCACTTTTCCAGTTGGCTAACTGAAATTTATCAATAGTGAAAGTGTATGTTAACTTACTCAACTCAGGTCTACGTTTCTTGTGTACCAGCTGCTCATTCACCTTAAACACATTATTTAAAGTAAAATTATTTTTCATTTTTATATTCTGTTTACAAGGAATAGCACTATAATGCAATGAAACCTGATTTTCAATCACTATTTCTGCTGTTATATTCCAGTCTCCTGTAATTACCTGGAATGCCAGCTTTAGGCCCCCTGCTAATACAAAGCGTGCTTTCTCCTGACCCAGCTAGCCCTGGGACTAATTATCATCTTATGGAAATGTGGCTATTTCTGCAACTTCCATATCCCTAATTATTTCTGTTATTCCAATATCATCCTGGCTTTGATGTCCCAAATCCTGTATTTAAATAGTGTATGATTCCTCTTCTTTGTGTCCTCTGAGGATTGTTTATGTAAAATACATGGACTAAGAGTGGGTATTACCAGGGCCTCCAGGGGCTGGACATATCAGGTCCACAGCTTCTCTGTGTTTTCCTCTTTTCCTCTTGTTCTCTCCTCCTTATGGGGCATCTGCTGGGATAAAGCAGACAGTGGTAATATACAGTGGGTACGGAAAGTATTCAGACCCCTTTACATTTTTCACTCTTTGTTTCATTGCAGCCATTTTCCAAAA
>NC_048407.1:21607188-21636889 GCF_013103735.1 Etheostoma cragini
TTGGAAAAAGGCTGCAATGAAACAAAGAGTGAAAAATTTAAAGGGGTCTGAATACTTTCCGTACCCACTGTACATGCGAGTTACTGCATGTGAATAGTGGGCTTGTGGAAATGCATCTTTGTCTGATACCTATGGTCTTGTTACCAAGGGAGGAAAAAAAATGCTCACCAGAGCGCTCTTTGCATTTGTTGAAATCATTCCTCATCTCAAATAGTACAACTTTTAAAATGACAAGGTGACCCTTGTCACCAAATGTTCTTACATTGTTGTGACTGGATGGATAGAAGGTATCCTTACCAGTCATAGATGATGTCTCATACTCTCAGGGTACCATATCATTTAAATTGAAACTGTACAAACTTTGGGCCCATTGAGAGTGAGAAATGTCTAACAAAGACATCCATCATTAGTGCATAAAGAGAATGGTTTCATTAATTAGTAGGGTTAAATGGCATTGTACCATCTGGTCTGGCGCCATCTTGGCAAGCAATTTGTTGAGTATGAAACTGATGTACAATCTTCTGAGAGAATTTCATGCCCCCTCCGACGCCTCTGTCATGCATGAGTCACATTGTGATTTGATTTTATTCACCTGCACTGCAGGTTAGACAGAATCTCAGAAATGAACTACAGAATTACGCAGAGTTATGACTGTGAGTACTTCTTAGTATCAGCCCTGCTCTGGCACATGGGCTCCATTCTAAAAGATGACTCTGTGTAAAACCATCATCGTGTATTTTCATATAGATGAGCTATGGCTACCTGTGCTCCCAGCCATGCTTTTATTAATGGGGAGCTGTCAGGAGTGGGATGCTCTGCATATTCGCATATTAAACAGGCAGGGGGGGAGATGCTCAGTTTATTACCGTTTGATATAAATCAGCTTAAAGCATCTCTCCACCTCCTGCTCCACCTCCTTTCTTCTGCTCTAAGGATGGTCTCCTCTGCATGTCCCTTATTTTATCCCTCTCGATCTCTATTTTCCTCATCCATGATATCCCTGCAACTGTTTCTGCTTTTACCTATGGCACATGATCCCAATACATTTTCATAATAAGACACAGGACAATGACTCCTTCTTTACTAAATGGTGTTTATTCCTCCATCGGCTCACTTAAACGGAGATGAACAGCATCCCAGCTGTCCTGAAATAGTTGAATTATGATTACTGTGGCTACAGCGATTAAGCAGATGAAATTTAATCATAAAATTTCTTGAGACTGCCACTGTTTATGACTGTATGCTTATTAAAATGCAACATGTTCCACTACATTTGGAGTGATTTGTCACGCGTAACACTGCTGCTGTTATTTTGTTTTTTTCTCCGGTTAAAGACTTGCGATGCTGTGTTATATAAAACAAAAGTCCATTAATGAAATGGCTGCAGATTGTACAGTATGTCAACAGTTGCATGAAACACATTACAAATCTCACAATTGGATGAAAAAGTGGGGTTCAGTATGAAAACATTGATTGTCTGTACCCTTGGGTGATTTGTGGAATGCAGCCCTCAATAAATTTGCAATTTGGCTCCATTTGTCTTTTTTGAACAGATCATGATTTAAGATAACTGCTCAACACATTAGATGATTGATCAGAGTATTCTTTTTATTATTTTCGAAATTGTATTTTCTCAAGTAACCAGTATGACTATAGCAAGGAATAGAGCCAAGGAAAATATACATTGGAATGAATATACAGGGTTTTCTCTGTAAAGGCACTTTGCCTACACTGAAACAAAATAATATTAGTCTGGTGGAGCCGCTATACTTTCATTTACTGAAACCCAGCTTTGGGGATCCAGAGACTCTAGGGCTTCATACTTCTCAAATTAAAAAGCCAACAGCTTCATGTCTCAACAATCTTGCTTCAGCTCTATTAACCGTGTATTTTCTTTTAATAAAGTGCTTAAACCCTTCAGAGGCCTTGTGAAGATATGAACCCATAGCTTAAATGTAACTAACTTGTACTGTACCTTACCCCTTTTTCCTGCTCTTTTGTTCATTTGTTCATGCACATCAAACATGGCTCATTTTTTTTCCTATAGGGCAAAGTGTATTTAATTGGGAACAATCAATTTAATTATCCATGTTGTAATCACACTGGTTTACAAAATACCCATCCTTCAAAAATGTCTCGGACCATGGTGTGCTTGCTAAGGCATGGCTATGACATTAAACTGTTTATTTCCTGGCACTTTTCCAGATGACCAAATTAATATCGGCATTTGAAAGAAAGAGAAAACAAGGCAAGCAGAGAAGAAAACAGTATATTCCTCACTAGAGAAGAGTGCAGGGCACACCGTGATGTGGCTCTAATCATATCTTTAGTCTGATAATGATCCTGGCGTGTTTTCTTATGGCCTTCTATACTGATTCCTCCTCCACTGGCTTTAGGGCAAATACCTGAAAAATCACAGAGATTTAACCTTTCTTAATGTTTATCTTTTGTGTTTTCTTGTCCTATGTTTTTCTGTTTTTTTTTTTCTCTTATTATCTCTATCCCATGTTCTCTTAAAAATCTCTTTGGCTCCCTATCCATTGACCATTTGGCTTAATGTAAGAGGGCCAATACTATATGACTAGGTTTTTGTCCAAGGAAAATAAACTGCTGTATTCAAGCAATTCAAGATAAGGGTAGAGACAAAGATAAGTTAAGGTTCTACTTTTTATTAGTGTTAAGTCACAGTTGAAGATCATGAAACCACTGAGTTCAGTACAGTTTCAATGTAAGACTTTTTAGGAGGGGTTTTCTCCCATTATAAATGTGACTGTGTTAGTCTTATCTGGTTCTCAGTGTTGGAAGTTAAAAGATTTAGAACTTGAAGGGCCAGAAAGGCCTGATGAAGAATGAGGCCTACATGCTCGATACAGCAACTCTTGCCAAATACCCTTCAAACAACAATGCTCTATAAATCAATGGCTGTGTCCTCTCCACCCCGCTTCCCCTTTTGAGGGCTGTTCTACTGTACTCAAGGAACATGTACCTCTCCAACAATTTAGGAGAATATCTCAAAGGTATTTTTATTTACGGCAAATACTGTTGGGTCTCTGGGATTGACGCTCCTGGTGGCGTGTAGGTCCAACTACCATGCCTCCTTTGACCTTGTCTGGCTAGGCAGATAGGGAAGATTAATCCGATTTACACAGTAGCATTGATGAGCCAAACAGCCCTTAAAATTAGACTCCATGATGACTTAGATTTGTAGTTTTTACATCTATTTTTTTAATCCTGTGAGCTGCCATCCATCCATTCCAATTGGTATTTCAATTCTTGCTTGTTTTTATAGCTCCCATCGAATCCCTGTTCCTCGTGTTAGATGTTCAGCAGAGAGCATTCTGTGTCTGGCTTATGCATGTTTAATGTTGTTGAACATGAACGCACAGTCAGCCTGTCATAAACATGGCAGCTGGGACACATAAAAGGTCATAAACCTGTCAATGAAATTAGAGTGGCATGTCCACCAGTGCCAGTTTACCCACACAACACCTGCTTTGAGAAGAGGATGGGGGAAGAATATTTGCTATCACTATTACCTCCACCGCACAATGCAGTGTTGCACTGCCCGCCAATAAATGTGCAGCTGAAGGATCGGCAATTGCTGTCATGACAGTTATAAATGTTCCCAAGGAGCGGTTGCATCACATAAATGAATATGCATGCGCTCCTTAACAAGTGATAACTTTTAAGTATTTTCCAGCTTGTAACTGTTACACTCTTTGTTGCTGAGTTCTTTTGAAATTCCCTGAATTTGTTTAAATTTCATTCCAAAGATATTTGGATTAGAATCTATGTCAAAACAGTTTAATTGTACCAAAGGGTCCTTTTTTATCATCCAACATGTGTGGGAGGACTTGAGAAAGTGTCCTCAAGTGTGATCTTCACTTTTTAGGTTAACTGTGTGTGCTACCAGCTGCCACAGGGCAAAAATAACACTCTTCTTCTACACCATTATTCATTCAACTCCATTAATCATGAGAGCGTTATCTGGCATGTGAAAATTCACTTTGCCGATAAGGAATGCATGACCCCAATATGAGATTTCCGGCTATTGTACAGCTAGACTAATTGATCGTGGTCGGTTTCTGGGACTAGCTCTGGGTCTGTCTCTCGCTTGCTTCCTCTCTCTCTTTCTGATTCTCTCGTTAAATGGCCCTTTTCCTCTCTCAACATATTTACCAAAGACATGTTTGGAAGCCTTAAAATCCACTGCAACATATTGTATTACGTAATACTGGTGTACTATGCTTAAAGAAGCCAGCTGGGGGAAAACTTTCATTCTGTACAGTCCTTCGGTACAGTGCATCTCATTAATGAGTTCAGCATTAATGGTTGTGCCTTATTCTTCTACTATTGCTTTTGGACTGAGAACTGTACTCTCATGGTGCATAGAATAAAAAGTTGTTCTTCAGATTTTTGCATTTATTTGTGGCAAATGGCTTATAAAAACAATGTATTTGAATAGCTTAAAACAAACTTTGTTTATGCTCAGAAATAACTCAGGAACAAGTAAACAGTCCTCATATCACTGCCAAACATTATTAGTACCAAGTTTATGACTTCAGCTGTGGAGGTCAGGCATCTCAGACTTACAGTGAGCACTGGTTTAGGAAGTCCGATTAATGAAGTGCTCAAATGGGTAATTTTGAAATGCACTGACAATAGTAACTTGTTGGACAGAGGCATTGAGACTGCATAGTGTCCCACAGCCTAAGAGCTAAAAGTCTATTGCATAATCTCACGGTGCACGTTGCACTTATTGTTCACTCTTGTTCCTTATTATCAGTGATTAATAACTATTGACATTTACCCCGCGTGAAGATGTAAAGAACATGTTTTTCAAGAATGAAGAAAACACCTGTAACCTTGCTTGTGTCTCTGATTCACATGTTCTGGTCTACTTTTCAAAGCCGTCAAAGGCAACTGACAGGAAAAGTGTGGTTACTTTCTGTCTTTGAACTTTTTATTATGTCAAAGGAAAATTACTGTTAATGTCACGGCGCTTTATGATTTGTTAACACTGAAAGAAAATTTCTTTTTTCCTCATATGACCTCATTCAAACATAGAAGTAGGCATGTGTGAAAGTATATTCATTCTGTTGATATACTGTATGTGGGTGGTCGCGTGTGAGTGTAACATGATTACATAGCAACTCAGGTTCTCGCACTGACCGCCCTGTGGTCTTCAACCGGCCATGGCTACAGCGCAACCAATTTTATGTGGTTTGTGGTCAACAAACAGCCTTTGACCTCAGAAAGTGGCAGGCGTATCCATTGTGTGAGTTCTTGGGGCAAGGGTGGGAATGTCAGCCAGCCAGGTCTGATTGAGTTACTTTAGGCCTCAGCTCTATTACCTACTCCTCTCTTGTTTTGTTGAATTATTCAATGGGTGTCCACAGCATCCCAAGGACAGAGATCTAAGAGCTTAAATCACTGGAAAACTCTTCACAAGAAAAACGGTGAGGAGAAACTGCATAGCGCCAAGTAATAAGCGTTTCAAAAAAACTTAAAAAATAAAAATAAAAAAAAATGTGGCTAATACCGTGACAAATTCTGTTGCCGTGTACATTACTGTGACGTCAATACATTGTTTTTTTACACTTAAAAAATAAGTTATTTTTCTTCTGTCAGCTGATAAACCTCCTTCTCACATAACTGTTCATCTCTTAGATTGTATAGCAGTTAATGTAAACTTTTCTGAAGACAACTTCAACAAGACACTGCTACTCAACAGAGGGAGTTGGCTGATTTATTACAGGGAGGCGCTTTTCCAAGCAGGCTTATGGGTATCCAAGACAACTTTTCAACACATGGCTCAATTGCTTTCAGCTTAAATGACAGTGGAATGGCCAGGCTGTTAATTTCCTTTACAGATCCAGATGTTGGGAGCGTGACAGAGACGGACACAGGTTTCACAGGCGCATGCTGGGTTTTTTGTGTCAGGACTGCCTGATGAGGTGTGTGTGCGTGCATGCATGTGCATGTGTGTAGTTGCAGTCCACACCATTGGTTGATTTATTTCCTATACCAATTTCCCCTGTCTCCTCAATAAAAGCATTTGTGAGCCTATCTGTACACATAGTTGCCAAGGAAAAGGATCCATACTTAATTTTCTTCAGCACGTTGGTGAGACGTTATATGACCATTCTTCTTCATGCATTCCTCTCTCCAAGTTGCTTTGAAACTGGAGTAATGCATGTCTCAGTCTGCAAAGCCTACAATACAATGCCCATTTGCGGGTAATGGCAATGGATTACTTTATTGTATTCTGTTTATGATCAGCATTGATCGCTTTCCCTCTGCTCTGTGTAGTGTGAAATGTCATTTGCCTCAGTTTCAGACATCTATTTTACTGAGCAGTCCCTTTCAATATATATGAAACATTTCCCACTTGCCAAACAGATCCTTGAAATCCTATTTGGAATGTCAACATGGGACATTTCTGTAAGGGCGCGTGTGTGTAGACAGGCATGAAATAACATGGTTTAGATATTTCATGTCCCCCTAAAATTACATCATCAGACATGACTGTCCTTTTCTCCTGAGCTAAGTGGCTAAAGCATTGCTTTTCCCTTCATGTCTGTCTCCATAGGCTCTACCATCTGTTCTCACTAAGTCCTTAGAAAGGCAAAAGTCAACTCTTGTAATCAGTCCAGGTAACTCAAGTTGTGCAGAACCCCCAAATGAGTGGGTTTGTTCTTGTTGTGTGTCTCTGTCTGAACAATGAAATTCACAAGCTTTTAACAGATTCTTATATCTGTTAAATGTGTCATACATTTTAGTTATAAAGGTTATACTTCTTTTCATTTCAGGCTCTTTTTAAAGGTAGTCTCCTGTGTATTTACAGTGGGTCCGGAAAGTATTCAGACCCCTTTCCATTTTTCAGTCTTTGTTTCATTGCAGCCTTTTTCCTTTAAATCAAAAAAGCTCATTAATGCTCATCAGCAGCCCATCTTGACAGAAAAAAACAAATGTTGAAAATTTTGGAATATTAAAATATCACATGGTCATAAGTATTCAGACCCTTTGCTGTGACACTTATATTTAACTCACCTGCTGTACATTTCTTCTGATACTCCTTGAGATGGTTCTACTCCTTCATTTGAGTCTTGCTATGTGTAATTAAACTGATTGGACTTGATCAAGAAAGGTACACACCTGCCTATATTAGTTAGACCTTAGGTTCCTAGGAGCACAGTGGCCTCCATAATCCTTAAATGGAAGAAGTTTGGGACGAACAGAACTCTTCCTAGACCTGGCTGTCCAGCCAAACTGAGCAATCGTGGGAGAAGAGCCTTGGTGAGAGAGGTAAAGAAGAACCTAAAGATCACTGTGGCTGAGCTCCAGAGATGCAGTAGGGAAATGGGAGAAAGTTCCACAAAGTCAACTATCACTGCGGCCCTCCACCAGTTGGGGCTTTATGGCAGAGTAGCCCGTCGGAAGCCTCTCCTCAGTGCAAGACGTATGAAAGCCCACATAGAGTTTGCCAAAAACACATGAAGGACTCCCAGACTATGAGATGAGATTCTCTGGTCTGATGATACCAAGATTGAACTTTTTGGCATTCTAAGCATTTGGAGAGAACCAGGCACTGTTCATTACCTGCCCAATACAATCCCAACAGTGAAACACGGTGGTGGCAGCATCATGCTATGGGGGTGTGATTTTCAGCTGCAGGGACAGGACGACTGGTTGCAATTGATGAAAAGATGAATGCGGCCAAGTAAAGAGATATCCTGGAAGAAAACCTCATCCAGAGTGCTCAGGAACTCAGACTGGGCTTAAGGTTCACCTTCCAACAAGACAATGACCCCAAGCACACAACTTTGTGACCATTCTTTAATGGCCCAGCCAGAGCCCTGACATAAACCAAATTGAGCATCTTTGGAGAGACCTGAAAATCCACCTACCATCCAACCTAACTGAACTGGAGATGATCTGCAAGGAAGAATGGCAGAGCATCCCCAAACCCAGGTGTGAAAAAGCTGTTGCATCATTCCCAATAATCTTGGCTGTGCTAGCTCAAAAGGGTGCTTCTACTCAATACTGAGTCTTTTTTAATAAACTTCCAAATATTTTTTCATTTCTGTTTTTTTTCTGTCAAGATGGGGTGCTTAGTGTACATTAATGAGAAATAAAATGAACTTTTTATAATTTTTGAAAATGGCAGCAATAAAACAAAGAGTGAAAATTTTAAAGGGGTCAGAATACTTTCCGTACCCACTGTAGACATTTGAATGATATTTCATATTTTTCTAGGTCATTTCCTGACAATGTTTACAACCACACCATTCATTATTTTTTCACAAATAACTTACTCTTGTGCTCAGGGTTAAAAAAAAAGAATTTTGTTGCTAAAACAGGAATACAATGTATGATTTTAGTAGCAGCTGCAGGTCATTTGTTATCCTCCAGGCTTGCCTTTTAGCTATCTTAATTACAATACGATATTCTTTATTGTCCCCATTGGTAAATTTGTTTTGGACTCAAAAGATGTACATCAATACATGCCTCAACCAGATTCCAATTCAGTGTGGATTTCCTCAACGTGGGATTAATAAAGGATTTTGATTATTGAATATTTAAATAAACAAACATTTTAGCATGTATAGAGCCTGTATATTCTCACATGTAAATGTGTGAATTAAGGATCTTTTTCAACCAAACCAGATTGGTGATTGTTGGAACAGTGGAAGCTGAACCAAGATGGACTTTTGATAGACTTATTTTGTTTCCGATGAAGTTTGTTTTACAATGGTACTGGACCAAGTTGAAAAAAAGAAAGGAACAAAATGTACCCTTTAAGGTCAGTTGAGAAACACAACATGCATATTGTGAATCTTTACGTAAAACGTTTTTTTTATACTTGGCCTTGTTATAGACATCTTGAAGAAAAACGATTAGTTGTAAAAAAACAAATGCAACATAAAATGTATGACAATATAGGGAAGCATTTATTTTTTATAAAAATCATCTATTACCATATCAAACTAAAATAAAAAACATAAAAAAGAAAAGAAATAATATTTTAAAAAAATGTGTAATTAGTTATGGTAAATACAAATAAATAGGTTTGCATACACCTGTAGAATACATTGTGAAAAGTCTGTCTGTGTGTGCGTGCTGTCATGGTTGTGTGGCTGTTTGCATACACCGCTGTATGTCTGCATGGGTGGGGGGGGGGGGTGTTAGGGTTTCTCTGAATCAATACAGTGGCTCTTCAATCTGAAGCAAAAAAGCTGAGTGGTCAGGGGATTGTTGCATATGGTTGTTATGTACCGAGGTTAAGTGGATTCATGCACTGCACATATTGACAGATTGCATATAACTCTTGTACAGTATATTCACCCCAAGTCCTATCCTGAACCTTTGTGAAGGGCTGGCAGGTACTACCAGAGTATGTCTTTAGAGATGAAAATAACAGATAGGGTCCAATTTGTTCAGGTGCAGTATATTCGGAGATGCTGCTTTGGTTATTAGTTTTGTCTTGGTTCCTCAGAGTGATGCTCCCTATGTTGAGTAGCTCATCCCCACATCAATCAGGTCCTACTAAGCACAGAGAGACTCTTCACAAGGTTGTCGCCCCCTAACTATAGCCATCAGCATAGTACTTTATCTGCTTAGGCTTCAAATGCCATTATTTTAAAATGGTTATGTATGCTTGAAACTTAAATTTCCTGCTTCCTCTGTCGTCTTCATAGCCACCAACAATCGCTGAGTTTTATTTTTTCTGAGTAACTCTTAATTCTGAATTAAGTAGTTCATCATCAAGGAGGGATTTGTCACTGTGATTCCCTAGACAGTTTGAGAAAACCTAAAATTAGCATGAATGTGAACAGTCAATTTAATAGTCTGAGCTGGTAGCAAGTGGCTGGAAGTGGGCATCCACAACGATAGGAGACAGTAAAAAACACAAAGATCACTTCAGCAGTTTTGATGAGACTGTATATGATGAACACATTATGATCTTCCCCAGAGCTCCTGTGAATGGTGTATGAATACTTTATAATCTGAAACACACTGATGAATTATTTCTATCAATTTCCATCCCTAATCACTGTGTTTTTTTTTCCATCACCAACCCATTTTTATGTCTCAGTAAGGATTGGCAAGGCCTACATTTTCCACACAGCCAGCCCCACCTGGCCTAGCTAAAGGCCACTAATAAAGCAGAGTTTAAGAGGCTCAGCAGTATCCTGCTGTAATACCATTAATTATTATTGGCATTTAAGAGGATGAGCAAGTAAGGTAAGGTACACAGGGACATACGTTTTACTGTACTGTGCACTCACAGGTTTACAATGAGGCCCTCTTCTGCCATGCTAGTGACTCACAATGATGAGTGTGGTAGAAAAACATCTGAAGAGTATTTTTGTTAATCCCATACACATATCTTTATTGGGTTTATAGTTAATAAATTAGTGGTGTGAAAGTCTCTACTTTTGAAATTTCAGCCCTATTTACAGGATGGAACCATGAAAAAATTGGATGTTAATAAAAGCACAGTCATTAGGTTAAATTTAATTAAAAAAGGCAATAGTGTTTCTTCATATTCCCCATTCTCTCTGTGTTTCCCAGGAAATGATAAAGATTTAATCCAATTAGCTTGGCACTGTTTCACCAGACTGCAGAGGGGAATAGACTCTAATTGGGCTGAAGACAATTAGCTGAATTAATTCCAACAGAAGAATATTGTCAGATTTAAACAATATTCCCTCCGCCAGCTTCACCAGGCGTTACCTCATTTCATTTTATTCAAATAAGACAATGCATGCAATGTTAAACAGCAATGTAACTGTGGCTTGCGTCTTGTAAAGCAACTGCTTAGAACATATGTATTCATGTTGGTGTGTTTTTCATTTCTACTGAAAATAATTAACTATGCAAACTTGTAAGGACTCATGAAATAGATTCTTTACGACCTATCAGGAGTTATAGATCTCACTTGTTTGACCACCTTTTTCTATTGCATTCACAATTTAAGTTTATTTTCAAATTGATTCTTTCAACATTTTGAATTGATTCCTTTTGTGCCTAATGGATTCTCAGCACAGTGTCATACTCTAGATGATAAAGCTGGACAGCTGCCTAATGTTTAGCTTTATTGACAAAAGTAAAAAGCTAGAGAGAAGGACTGAAATTAAAATACCCCAACATATTAACCATCAACTGCAAACTGAGTGGGAATCGGCCATTGGTCGTGGATGCCAGTGCTTAGTCTCCCTCACAGGCTCAAACACCCCATTTAGGCATAGGTCAAAACTGACCGTGTGCAGTGGAATTAAAAGTAGATGGGGAATGAAGAGTGCAGATCACAGAACAAGGCGGGGAAAGGTGCACAGAAGGCCCTCGGTTGGATTAAAGATCAATAAAGATGGAGAAACGATGAGGTTCCCCACTCAGTCAGGTTCACCTCCCCCCTTTTCCTCTTCTAAACAAATGCATTTCAAACAGTCTCAGGGAGCACCCCTGCTAACAATGACAAACGACAGCACATGGAGTTTTCTCTCTTTATTAACATAAAGTAATATAAACCGAAGGACACTAGTCTATAGAGAGAGTTAGGGGCTAATGTTCCATATCAGATGTGGACAATGTCAGGACTGAATACAGATTAGGCTGTGTCCTTCTCTCCCTGGGGGAATTAGGGGTTGACACTGTTCTAGCTGCCAAGTGTATTATTATAACATGCTAGTGCTAGGCCTGTCTTCCCTGGGCTATTAACCACACTGTCCCTCAAAACCATAACACCAGACATCCTTTTGCCAGTTTCAGCTTGTTGTACTTTACCTCTCTTACCCCCACTCTGGCCTGTTGTAAACTTCATGATGAGACTGTCCTCGGGCCTCTGCACAATTATTATATTATACGGGCCATGTAACCTCGGTTTATTTAATGTCTCTCACTCTGATTAAGCACCTCAATGTCATCAGTGAATGAAGGGGTCAGAGTTTGATGGGTGTAGTACAGAGTGACTGAACCTGTGCACTTTCAGAGCAGTAGGAGTGCAAAGCTGTCAGCTTGATCTGTTTGCTGATGATAGATTGCCGTCCATTTTCAGTATTGGTAAGGCTCATTGCTCATGAGGTATCAGGTGGGTGGAAAGATTATCGGAATAGTGACGCTGTGAAGAAAGCGTAAGTTAAATCTGTCCTGTTGCGGTTCCGTGGGTGTTTTTCTTATGCAATGTTGTTACACGTTGCTGGAAAACTTTTCTTTATGTGCTGTGTGTTTGTTTATATTTGGATCAAGATCAACTAGTTGTCATTGGGCATAGATAGATACAGGTCTGTTTATATGTATATACGTGAATTATGTTCCATGAATTCTTTTAGTGGGATAATGAAACTGCTTTAAAACTGTCCCAAAAAGCATAAAGCAAGCAGAGAGAATAAAATCAGACGAAGAGGCTGAATGGAAAAACACTGGTTTCCTTACAGGAGCTTTTTAATGAGCACTGATGGTCCAGAACTACAGCTACAATATAATGAGTTGGGAAGACAGTTGGAGCAGACAGGCACATGTGGAATTAGAGGTGAACACTGACTGAAATAGCATTTCTGGAAACACTTTCCAGCATAAAATATCAGATTCCTGGTTTGAAATGATCACAGACACAGTGTGAGTATCGCTGTATCTACCTTATGTTATCAATAGTGCTATCTATCTGTTGCCTTCACCAGTGTGTTTCTAAGTGTGTTATGTAGTGTAACTTTCCTGAGCTGCTCTTTTAACGGTAGTGGAGAGACACGGTGGCCTCTGCACACAGGAGCCAGTGTGGCTTCTGTTACCACTTCTTTAATTGCCACCACACACATAAACATATTACGCTGGGTGATGAGATGCTGGTACTGGAAAATTCCACGCAATAATGCCTGTGAGTGTCGGTGCCATGTGAGCGATAATGTGTGGGCAGAGGCTTATTTTCTCTTTAATACGGGCATGCCCACACTGGCACCCACAGAGCCCGCGTTTGAGCACAATAATGAAAGAAACAAGCCGTCATGGAGGCTGGGGTTTGAGGTGTTGTTAAAGTCTTTGAGGTTTTCTCTCTGTGGGCCTCTGTCTGCTGCACTGAGTAAGAGGAGCTTTGTTAGATCAGCGACAGAGGCTTTGGTGAAGCTTGTTGGACAGGCTTTTCTCTGCTGGATTCTAGGCGGGCTAAATCCTGCCTATAACTAGCTCGTTTCACCTCCCATCTCACACTGTCAAACACAGAGACAGAAAGCTTGCACACAGGCAGACATAGACACCCACTGTCTTTTAGAGATATCTGATACGGTTTAAAAGCGCAAAAAATTGCTTTCATTAACAGCAGTAATGTCACAACTCAAGAGAGAACCCCCAAATAACTACAGTGTTTTCTTTCTCCACTCTCTCTTCAGTCTGTGTAGTGACCAAAAAAGTGGAGGTTGTTCGTTGTGATTTACAGCTGGACAGAACCTTTTTTGTATTTTTTTAAAATTGTGCAAAGCAAATGAGAAGAGGTGTCATTTGGTATTTTTTCAGCACACAAGCACAGCTTTTCCCCTTTAAAACATTTAGGTTTTCTCTTGTTAGCCCCCCTTCTTCCTTCCCTTACCCCATTGAAGGTTATTTTTCTCTCATTTAAAACCTTCACCCTCGACCTGACTGACTGGACTCCACACTGACCTCTCCACATTCCTGCTGTCCAATCAAAGCATGGCTTACTGACCCATCTGTATCCTCTGTTGACCAATCAAGAGCGCTTGTGAGCAACCAACAGGAAGATGTCAGCATTCCTGTCCTCTCCTGGCAGGAAGTCAGTCTCCTTAAAGGCCTGCTGGGAAACTTTTCCTTCTTCCCAGCTTTTCCTTTTTCCCTCCCCTGACAGACAGTGATAAACTGGTCATTAATATGGCTGCCACTCTGCCAAACAGAGCCTTCTTTGTCAACTCTGAGTCCCATGTGACCGAGAGATCTTCCAGGGCATGTCATTCTTCATGTCCCCTCTGTCTGAAACTCCCCACCCTTGACCGCTCAGCGGTGCAACCCCACACAGCAGGAGCACGTCAGCCATATGTCTCATTTTTTATTTTATCTCATTTTTCTCTTGGCTGTCTGCAGTGCCATCTGAGCTCTTGGGATAATCAGGATTTACCTGCCTGTGTTAAAATCATCTATGCTGCTGAAAAGACAAGCATGTTTCCATGTAGCCTACATGAATGGTCTGGAGAGCAGCACAGCTTGGCAGATTATTCTGAAACATGAACCACAGAGTGGTCCCTTTACACTCAGGCTTAGGATCTGCTCATTCAATTTTCTTTTCCATTTTTATGTATGACATTTACTTTTTGTGGGAAGAGATTGGTTTGGGTTGGATAGCAGTTATCACTGAATGGAATCAAAATAATATCAATGTCTCCACTGTCAAATTAGTCTGGCAATAGATGTCCTCATTTTTGAATTCAGAGTAGTTAAGTTGATTGAAACAATGTGATAGTGCTCTATTCTCAGCCCGGCCTATTAAAATAAAGTGTTACTCAGCTTTTCATAAACATTGAATAGTGCTGTGTCAAACACGATGCTTCATGAGGAGCAGTGGGGATCTCTCAGTATTGCATCTGATGGTCAGCTATAAATGTTGAGAGGATGTCTCTAGCCAATGGGGGGTGTGTGTGTGTGTGTGTGTGTGTGTGTGTGTGTTTGTGTGTGTGTGTGTGTGTGTGTGTGTGAGTGCTTAGCGGGCAGTGGAGGGGCCTGGGGCAGTGCCATGCCCCCTACAGTAGTTTATCTTGGGCTTGTACATGCCCCCCTTGCTAGGGTCGATTCTCAGGGCACCCTGCCCCAGCACAGCTCCATTAGCGGGTGTGCTAACCTTGCAACAATGCTGTGACACCCTCGTTTTTCATCCTGCCCTGCTTCAGCCTTCTTTCTTCCCTCAGCCCAACCCAAGGGCTTCCCAGATGAGGCATGAGTTGAGGGTGGGCTCTCTTGTCCGGCTGTGAGAGACAGTTCACTGCCATTCCACTCAATCGACACTTAACTGAGGAAGTTAGAAAGAAAGCCTGGTATAGTTTGATTTCAAAAGAAGATAAGAAAAATGTAATTCACATATTTAGCATAGTTTGTAACGTAGGACCTGTGAGAATGTTCATGGTCGGAGCTGCAATGATAAATCCACCCATTTCGCTTATCCTTCAACCGTTGTAATGTGTTAGAAAGCAGCACAGAGTTTTTGTGTTAGTAGGTCAAATTTGACCCATGATTCAACTCGGCCCAAAATACAAAAAAAAATGATTATCGTCCAAAATAGTTTTTCACGTCATAGTAAATGTATCATGTATTAACTTACATTTACACAAAATACACCACCCGTTTTTATCCCTTGTGTTGTCTTTGGGTCAAATTTGACCCGTTTTCAAAATTTCTATATCAACAATATGGGTTTCTTTTTAACTACCTAATTTTGATTACCCAAAAACGGCTTCGCGAGTACAACAAACTATAGGATCTCCACTTTCATTGAATTTTAGGGTTTATTTTAGTTTTAGTTTAGTTCATTCAGTTTTTTAACAATTGGAAAAATGTTTCTAAACACTATTGCGATTGATCATTGATATACACCCTTCTGTGATTATCCTTTATATTAGTCTAAATAAGTCATAATTTATGCTTTTGTAATTTCAGAATTAGATATCATTTTCTATAAATGAGGTTTATAGACCATTAATTCGAAAAATAAGTGTGAAACTAGTGATGATAAGATGGTGTTAGTGGTGTTTATACATGGTAGTGAAAAGAAGCGTTAAACGTAAAAAAAAAGAAAAGTTTTCAACCGTTGAATGGAGGACAACACAAGGGTTAAAGCATCAATATGTAACTTTTCTCTCTTCGGTCCCTTCTCATTGGAACTACAGCCGCAGAAACCTGTAGGGGGGCAAAAGAGGGAAAAGTTGCATCTAGCGTTGAGATCATATATCTCAATAAACTCTCTTGCGCCACACAGTTCAAAGTACGTATTACAGCTACCGTAGCCTTCAATGAGCCTGTCTTTTACTCTTTTCAATATCTCTTTTCTTTTTCTGGGCTAAGAAGAAGACTTTCCATCTTCCAGGAAGCAACAATACTCATTAGCAGATTAGCAGCAGCTGTGAGTTTATCATGTGACAGCGGAAACATGAAAGGCGGAGCAGTATATCCTGTCGGTCTCTTACCTGCTAACGTATTTCAAGAAGGCGCATGTATATGGAGAGTCTACAAAAGTTCATGCAAATGAAAATGTAAAATTTCAAGCCTATAGGAATACTTGGAATTGATGGTGGTGGAAAATATTCATGAAAAAGTTCGGGAATAGGCAACACCACTTTTGATCATTAACAACTAAACACGTAACACACTAGACCTCTGAAACTGTTTAAATCCACTCATTATATTTCCAATAATGAGGACATGTTATCTGACTATAATATACTAATATTGGAACCTCCAAAATAATTTGCATGTGGGCTTTGTCAACTTAATATTGTAAACTGTAGTGATATCGGTGGTGTTACAGGTCAAAATGTACCCGTATAGATTTAGATTAGGAAAAATGTAAGTGTTTGAACAAGAATATACATCTAATAAAGATAAGGGTCTATATGACCCAGGAGATCAAAAAGATTTCTTTAAATTTAAAAATAACTGACATTTAATGGCCGTTAACCCAACATGGAATGATGTTGCTTGATGGGGATCAATGGAAAAAAGTAAAATGTAGTTTTTACACATGTGAACATGAAAACCTAACACAATATAAGGGTTAACCGGTCAAGTACAAACACTGTATTTGCCGAAATTTAGAAGTAAGAGATTCAAGTAAAATAACAAAATAATGATTGATTTGTATGTCTCTTGTGAGCGTCATTGAATCTGGATTAAAGAGCGGTTTAACCTCTCCATGTGTATTGGAAAAATGGACTGCTGCCTACGTCTTCATCCTCTCGTAAAACAAACATGAAAGGAGCTGCTCTCCCCTTTCTTGAGTGTCTTTTCAAGTGTTACAAATTTGCTCCCTAAGTGGTCCTCCTTGTGTTTCTCTCATTCTGCCATCTCTGTCCTCATTATTAGATACTGAGTCCTTCAAAATACCAACATGAGACAAGGAGCAGTTAAGTTGGAACAGGAGGGCTTTATGTAGGGTACAACACGTCCTGTACTTCTAAAGGCTTGACATGTTGTAAAGCTTTCTTTAAATTAAGGACAAGAGATATGTTTACATTTTAGTACTGAGAGAAGCTCTCGTTCAGTAAATGAAATGCAGATGACATGTCCTGTAAAATCGATTTAAGACAAGATCTCTAATCATCATCAATCACATCATCACTGCAGAGACGGCAGCAGGAGCGCTGTCTCAAAGCTCTTTTTTTCCATTCATGCTTTAAACTTGATGAATACATTTATCCAGGATGACCTTAATGGCCCAGTTTCATGTGGGTATAAAAGATGGTAAGCATTTTAACTCCGAGGTTAAATAAGGCCTAGGGCATTGAGTCAGAGACGTGCTCGTAAATGATGATGTGATTTTAAAGCCAGTGAAGACCTTATCAGTTTACCGTGTTTTGGTATTCCCTCCTAATGGCCTGCTTCCTTTTACAGGATAGTAAGTCAGGATCTTCCAACTCCCAGCTGTGAAAACTGTGATATTTCCTGACATTTCACCTCAATTCTCTGATGAACTTTCGCCTCTGAAAGGATTGACAAACTGTCACTGTGTCAAGGTTTCCTCTTAACATTCCACAAATGCCAAACACATACGAAAAAACTAAGTTTGACTTGGAGAGGTGCATTTTGTGTTGCCGTGCTGAGGAGCTAGATTTCCATCAGTGCTCTTTATACTCAGAGCTATATATTTGGGTAGCTAAGCAGTTATCTATTCTTTACTTTTTCACTGTCTACTTGCATGCCTTTTGTGTATCAGTGAAAACGGTTACTGGCTCCTGTTCTTGGCAGGTGTTTTGCAGCTATGCTCGCCGCTTCTCTGTACATAATCAATCTACGCAAAGCTTTTGAAGGCGGCAGGAATAGAAAAAGCAAGGCCCGCCTGCCTTCCTAACACGCGTGGATGATTAAATGGATGTAATGTATATTCCTGTTCATTTTGGACTCCCTGTATTTTTTTGTTGCATGTCTATTCATCCCAGACACCACTATGATCCATCATATGTACTGCTGATGGATATCCATGCCCTTCCTAAGCTGCCCTGGACACATACTTATTGTATCCTTTTACTGAGGCAGAGTGATGAACTCATGTGGCCCTGGTACTACAGTGGCAGATACTCAATAGGTGAATGAGTGAGGGGGTTATAAAAAGCAGAATTACAGCACACGATACCCACCGCACTGTGGAGCCGAGTGAAGGAAGAAAGAAGGATGAAAAGACATGAATAACATGACAAATCAAAGTGCTCTGAAACAGCAAAATCTCTGAGGAATTACATGGTTGTTACAGTTCTTTACTTGAGCAGGATGAATGAATTAGTTTCTTTTTTTCGCCACTCAGGATTGTGTGTGATAAAACATTCAATCAGAAGCAGCCCTGGGTGATACTATTTTAGTGCTGGGTGCAGTGTCCTCCTGCATTCTTCTTTCTAGGGAATTTAGCCTGATTTATGGTGAAGCCTGGGCTACATAGATGAGGGTTTTCCTGCTGGTATGATATATCCATCTCTGGCTATAATGAAATTCCCCACCAAACAATTCAAAATTTGTCACTGAAATGATAAAACAACTAATTAGAGTTAGACACATATGGAGTTTTGTGATTTGTAAAAATGTGCCTCCATCCATTAGTCTTCATCATACATTAAGCATATCTTTTTATTTGCTGCTGTAGATACATTTAACAAAACAACCTAAAATAAGTATGACCTGTGCTGAGAAGAAGGATTTGTCAAAGGAAATGAATTAGGGCTAAGCCTTTTATCTGAGGACCTGCCAACCATTAGCTGTTATCATTAAAATTATCCGATCTAGATGAAACACTCTCTGCCTTTCATACAAAAAAACCTTTCTATCTTGTGGGGGCAGGATTTAGCATATATCTGACTCTACATCATCCACAACTATTACAACTAGTGGAGAGGTGAGGGCCAAATCTAATATTAGTGTGCTGTCTCCATCTGGTACGCACTGTCAAAATGTAAAAGAGGAGAATCACCCTCATCTACTGCAAATGTAGATGTAAGCCTCATAATAAGGAGGCTTAGGGAGCGGTGAGAGAGGGCCACACAATGAATTAGCTCCTGATTATTGCTATCATGGCAGTATAATCTTTTGTAAGCTGCCTTTTTGCCTAACACTGTGCAGAACCTTGCTTTTACACATGCTGATGGGGCGACCTGACTCTCTGTTCTCCTGCCTGAGGGCCTGAACTGATAAGGGGAATGTTATGGAAGGGTTAAGAAGCAACACTACTACTGTATTTGCAGAAGAATTAGAAAGTGTAGAAAATCCTTTTCCTCTCACACTAACTTTGAGTGTAGAACAGTCTTTACATCACCCGCCCCAAAGATCATGCATGTGTCCTGTACAGAATGTTGCCCCCATGTGTGGAAGGTCCTATAAGAGAGAGAGTGAAGAGAAAGACAGGTGTGGCTGGCAGAGTGCCCAGGTGACCTCGGCATGCCCTGGAGAGTGTGTTGCCTCCGTGGGGACAGGTGTGGTTGGCACTGAGCTGCTGTGTTACAGCGTGTACCATGCAGTCTCACCAGACGGTGTGACCTGGCAAGGAGCTGTGTCCTTCCCCTTTTCTGCCCTCATGGCCACAGACGTATATACAGTAGTGTGATGACTTAATTCTTGCAAGCTGTGTCTAATTAAATAAGCTCTGAGAGTGGTATTGATCAAGATAGCACCAATTCATCTTGTCATTTTATCCCAAAGTAAAGCACATAATGTATTACTGAGTGTATGAAGTGGTGTGTGATGTTTTTATGATATATGACAAATAAAAAGATGGGTACAAGCGGCCAAAATGGGTTTCCCCAGGAGTGTGGCAGGAGTCTCCCTTAGAGATAGGGTGAGAAGCTCAGTCATCCGAGAGGAGCTCGGAGTAGAGCCGCTGCTCCTTCGCGTCAAAAGGAGCCAGTTGAGGTGGTTCGGGCATCTGGTATTGATGCCTCCTGGGTGCCTCCCTAGGGAGGTGTTCCAGGCATGTCCAGCTGGGAGGAGGCCTCGGGGAAGACCCAGGACTAGGTGGAGAGATTATATCTCCAACCTGGCCTAGGAACGCTTCGGGATCCCCCAGTCGGAGCTGATTGATGTGGCTCGGGAAAGGGAAGTTTGAGGTCCCTTACTGGAGGTGCTGCCCCCGCGACCCGATACCGGATTAGCGGTCAAATTCTCCAATAGAAGAGCTGGAACCAGAGAATGTTTAGCATATGTTCAGTTATTTTGCTTGAAAATGACTACAATTATTAATCCATTATCAAACTTTTTGCCGAATGTCTTATCGACTAATTGATTGGGACGATTAAGATGTTACAGCTCTAGCTTACAGTTTATTTCATAGTGACCATCACAGTTCTTGTTCCAAGGAGACTATCGCATCCTTTTGCCACACCGTAAGAGTCTAGTTGCCCAGCCGAGCATTTTCTGCCCCACAGCTTTCCACCAGGGTTAGTGTTTTCCATTTGCTAGACATGGGGATAACATTAATTATTGCAGTAGCAATTAATGACTTTAGGGATGTGTGTGTGTGTGTGTGTGTGTGTGTGTTTCTGTGTGAAAGACAATATCAAAGTGGGATAGTCATTATACAATAGCAGTCTAAGTGTTGCACATCAGAGATATAAAATGGCCAGAGGGGATTGCGTCTTTGCTAAAGACACTCCTCACATCTAAAGCTCCAAGTACATCCTTTAATTTAAAGATCTTCTATAAATGATTAATTTAATATTGATGAATATTTAACATTTCTTAATACATTATTATGTATGCTATTAAGCACTATATGTATCTGCATAAGCAGGACTGTGAGCTCTTTGGATGGCTGACTCCTCTGAGCATGTGTCTACGTCATTTGTTTATGTGTGTGCTCCATTGTGAGTGTGTGTGTGTGTGTCCATGTGTGCACCACAGGAATTGTCTTGCTCTGGTTGTATTTTGACATTTGATTTATGTTAGTGTGAAACCATTTTCATGCAAGCCATTATGCAATCTATAAAAGCAAGCGTGTGGTTTTCACTGAGCATGGGGAGCTGCTGCCGCATCGCTGGCATACCAAGTGGCTCTTCTTCGTAAATTTCATTACACTATAGACACCGCTACAGCTCTGGCCATAAGCTGAAGGTGCCATCGGCTAATGAAGGAGGATGCTGCGGCTAAGTGTAGATGTATGCCGGCATCACCGTTGCGGGGGTGTTATAGGAATCGGTGCATAGTTCTGATAGATATTAGAGTAGACTGACACTGTTGTTTTTACCAAGATGTGACTGTTCTTTACTGACTTGTAAATAAAACAATATCAGCATAAATGAAAACAATTGGGAAGAAAACCAGTCAGTAAAAGATGGACTTATTGTATGCATGGAGTGTCCATCAGACCAAAGAAAATCATTAAAGGGCCTCATCATGATTATTAATTTCAAAACCTATATACTGGATTTAAAAACCTGTGATAATGAACTTTGGGTTTGTTAAGAGCTTTTCAATTTGACCTATCAATGTTAACAAGAAAATTAGGATTTCATTTAGATGGTCTAACAAGTCATCATGTTAAACTTATCTAAATCAATGTTTTTTTTTTAATATTTAATTATGGGTGTTGTAGGGTGTAATATGTACCATATTAACCCCCACCCTCCTGCTTTTAGAAACAGACAAAGAGAACCTCAGCTGTAAAACGGCTAGGTAGAAAGATAGGTAGAAAGGTAGAAAGAACAAAGATGCAGAGAGACGGGCATCTCTTCCCCCAAATGACCTTAAGTCACAGCCTGAGATTAATTTATATACTTTGTTGTTACTGTTTGGTGGACTTTAAATCCCGGATGGCAGCAAACTTCCTCCATTTGAATGACAAAAAACCTGTGCAATGCCCTTGGTCATTAAATTTGCAGTGTGAGGTCAGAAAGCTTGGTGTTCTCTTCGACAGCTCTCTTTATTTAGATAAACAAGTCAGCTCTGTTGTTAATGGTAGCTTTTACCAGCTTACCAGTAGCTGAGCTGAACATTTTTGAACTTTTTTTTTTTTATCAAAGAACAATCTCGAAACAATCATTCATGCTTTTATTACCTCATGTTCAGACTACTGTAACTCACTATAGACAGGCTAACCCAAAATAATTTAAACCAACTCCAATTAGTCCAAAATGCTGCTGCAAGACTCCTCACTGGCACCAAAACGTATGACCACATAACTCCTGTTTCAGCTGAGCTTCAGTGGCTCCCAGTGAAAGTCAGAATCGATTTTAAAGTTTTACTTTTTGTTTTTAAAGCACTCCATGATCAAGCCACTCCGTATATTTCCAAACTTCCGTCGACTTACTCTACCACCAGGGCACACAGGTCTACAAGCCAACAACTTCCTGTCATCCCCCAGACACACCTTAAAACCAGAGGGGACAGAGCCTTTTCTGTAGTAGCCCCCAAACTCTGGAATTCCCTCCCACTCCATATCCAATCCTGTAATACAATTGCCAGTTTTAAATACAATCTGAAGACGCATTTTTACTCTCCTTGATTCATTTATATATATATATATATATATATATATATATATATATATATATATATATATATATATATATATATATATATATATATATATATAGGTTTCAGAGCTATGAACCGAACTCAACTCTTTCTTATCTTTTGTATTGGCAAATTCTGTTGCATTGTTGTTTTATTCTATGTTACATTATTTGACTTTACCTTTGCCTAACTATGGAACCTTGCACACTTGATTATGTATCTTTAAGGCATACTGATTCTGCCTTCCATGCTCTACCTGTAAAGCACTTTGGGCCAGCTGTCGTTCGTTTATATGTGCTATACAAATAAAATGACTTGCCTTGACTTGATGGTCTCGCTTTGTCTCTCATCCTCTCTGTACGTGTACATGTTTTCAGTATTTTATGTAAATACAAGTTGCTTGGCCATAACAGGGATTACTTTCACTTTTTTTCTGATAGGTACATTCTGATTCAAAGTCTTCTACTTATAAGCATATTCTGGGCATTGTGTCAATCTGTGTAACAATACCGTCAAATTGTGATTAGATGGGGATGTTGAGGGTTGAGGGCCTTGATTACTCCGGTGCATCATTCCAATAGAACCCTATTGTAAAGTCTGAATAACACCACTACTCCAAAGTGCATCTTAATACTATACTAGTCTCCTTTAAATCAGTTTAAAGTCGCCTACACAAGTCTCAGACCTATTCATATACACTCCAATCATTCCATGATACTGAAAAGAGATACCTTTTACATTGGAAGGCAATACAATGACTATTAGATTATGGTGGCTGCACTTTGGTCATCCATGCGGCTGCTTTGACCCCAATGATTGGTTAAGCTCTGGCTGCGTGGCTCAGCTGGGAGACAGAGGTGGTGCTCATGGCAGCTCCATTGTTCACTGAAGAACTTCTTTATGTGCAGCTGGTGTTGCCTCTGATGTGATTTGGATGATAAAAAGCTTTACTTTAGGGGCTGACGGGAGTGGCACATAGGCCTGTTGAGAGATGAAAATTAGAGGAAAGATGGTTGGGAGACTTACAGGGATAGTTTGCTGCTGGTGCTCTTTGTGAATCCTCACTTCACTTGCAGGTAAAGTTAACATCATTGTTTTGCCAAATGTTTTGTGAAATCTTTATACAGGATCGGGGGGGTGTTCGGCTGCTAGCAGATAACCTCAAAGACTGTTTCTGCTAGAACAAAGTGCCCGTTTATTCCGCCACAGAACACAGTAAAAGTGCGAGCACACCCTCACACTATCAATACCTGATGCAAAGTAAACACTACTTTACAAACACTTGATGCAAAGTGAACACTACTTTGCAACCGCAAACCAACACTGTTCCTGCTAGAATAAATGTGTCTTTTTATTCCCCACAGAATACAGCAAAGCAACAAGCATGCACATGCTCTATCAATACGTGATGCAAAACAAACACTACTTTAAAGCTCTTACCTTGACACAGGACTGGGGAGCCGTCAGTCTGGACCGCATCAACGTGGCTGGGCGTTCGTACGTAACCCCAAGCGGACTCCCCCCCCGATCCTTTATAAAGATTTCACAAAACACCAACCAAGAGCAATTTTTGCTCTTTGGCGCTCTGTCTGTTTCCAAAAGCAGATAAAAATAAATTGGACAGACAAGGTCAATTGACATGAACTAGTGTTTAGTAAGTTTTTAGTTTTGTTTCTTCAGTGAGTCAGTCCGTATCTACAGCTGTCTCTGTTGCTGTGTCTCTAGCAAACATGTCCAGGGCTTCAGACTAACAGACGCACACCTTGAATTGACCTGCAATGGAATTTTTCACATTTTCCCCATTTAAACTATATTACTGATAAATGTTTTGGTAATAAATACAGAAGCAAAATCAGCTGTTTATTTTAGTTCACAGTCACATTTAAATGTAATGGTGCTTAACAAATGCACATTCAGAAATGTAAACAAAGCATTATTGCTGTCAGAGCATCGTATTATTGCCTCTGCCTCATACTTTTTGTTAACACTGAAATAGCAATCATATCTAAGAATATTAAACGTCAATGGAAAGTATCAAACTAAGTATCTAATCCAGTATGGCAAATATTGAGTGATGAGGGAATAAGAGACAGATGAGCTCATGACAATATTAATATTTTTAGCAGCCGACATGTATTTCTTTTTCTCCATAGAAGCAGTTTTCTTTCTCCGCATATATTTCTACCCCTCTCACCATGAATTCACGGCAATTTAGTGATATTCCACAGTTGTTGTGATGAAATAAAAACCTGTCCTTTTTGCCTGAGACCGAGAGGACCCTGAGTAAAAATGTGGTCCGTTTTTTGAAAAGACAGCACAACTTTACGACACAGCGGTGCCGACCAGAAGTGCACGCAAGCCGGGTTGAGACGGTAAACAATGTGAGAAGAGGGCTAACATTAGGCTAAAGCTAACTTGTTATCGGGTGTCAATACGCAGCATTTTCCTCGCCAATGTACAGTCTTTAGCAAACAAAATGGATAATAATTCTGCTGCGGATCACTACTCGTATATGTATTATGGACTGCAGCATCATGATTTTCACGGAAACAGTGTTGTGCAACAGCATGTGCGGACGATGAGTGTGATGCCACCAAATCAAAACACACAAGTGTAGACCGTGTTTTGCAGTTGACTAGTAACTCACCGACCCTCCCCCTCTCACACACATTGGTCGACTCTGGCAGAATTGCTCTCTCCTCCTTTTTCAATATGAAATACAAAAGTCATCACATTTGCAGGTCACAAAATGCGACCATTTTGTTACAGTCTGGAGCCCTGATATCTGATGCAGAGAAATAAGGCCTCCTTTTCAATGCTCTACATTTACATGAACCTTCTTACACATACCTCTACTCAAGCAAAACCTCAAGATTGAGATAAGGGAGCGTTCTTTTAACCACCCACTTCGGTAAGGTCACTATTTCCCCATTTCTTACTCAGGATCATATCACTGTGGTTGGGAAGCGGAAAAAGCCCAGTAAACAGTCTTGAATAAACCACATATAACTGACTGTCCCTCTTCAGTTGTAGAATATTGTTTCTTACTCAACCCATGAGGTTTTCTTAGATTGGCTAAGCATCTACCAGTGGTGCTATTTTGTATCTGGTTCAGTGTGTTCTTCCTCTCCTGTCAGACATACAGCAGAACACATAGGCCTGCTGTCAGAGAGTATTTTCCAGCAGCCAAAAGGTTTTAAGAAAGAGACAGAAACCTCCCAGCATTCAGCCTGTTAGCACCACAGCACTCAGAGCTCAAGGTACGTGGGAGAGAAGCTGTCTGACAAGACCACCTCTCCTGCCAGACTCTGAGAGAAGGTGGGGGAGGATGAAAGAAGTGGGGGAAGAGATGGAGAGAAAGAAATAGAGAGAGGAGCCTAGAGACTGTTTCCCTAATCTTTATGTATTAACAAAAACAACATATTCACTCAAGCATGTCAAACCTTTCACAATCTCCCGACGAAGGAGTGTCTTGGACCGGATTTGTTTACCTATCCGAGAGAGAGAGAGAGAGAGAGAGAGAGAGAGAAAGAGAGTGTGTGTGTGCTTAGAGAAAGCGAGCGTAACATGACTTTATTGGTTTGAGTGTGGTTAAGTGTACGTCCATCAACACACATGTGTTGTGTCCAGACAGTTGAATTTTAGACTGTAATTGGTTTATGTTTTAGAACTCTGTGCTTTCTGACTGGCGTCTAGGTAACAACGGTGTATGAATTTTTCATTGCACGAAGCAGCCACGGCTCCTCACTCCTCTCTGGGCAGATCTGTGTTTGTTTAGACTTAACTTAGGGTGACATGGCATCTGCATTTAGGTGTCAACATGAGTGTGAGAGTGTGGGAATTCATTACCACGCCGAGGCTCAGTGTGTCATCTTGAGATAGGCTAATTGTTGCTCCTCGTCCTTTTGTGTACAGTAGCTAGCACATTGTGTTGTTGATCCGAATCACTCATTCTTTCCCAAATAGACAGGATATTCTTTTACGAGCCATTCTATTCACAAAAGATATATTTTTATCTTTTATAAAAATATGTATTGGATTTATTCTTACACTTTCTCAACATTTCCAGCTCTCTTGCTTTGATTTTTATCTCCCTCTCTGTCTGCCCAATTGCATTTCCTTTTTCTCTCTACCCTTTTCTCTGCCGGCGGTGATTCTCTGGGGCTCCTCATGTTATCCAGTCAGTTGATAGTGTATGCCTCCATGCATCACAGCTCCTAAGCTGTGATTGAAACATCAGACAAGGAGGACGGGGCCCCAGAGATGCTTCCGGCCTGACACCAGCTCTCAGCGCCAAGTTTTATCAAACCCAGTGCCTGGCTTCCACACACATCAGATATGCTCCATGGCACCAATGTATATTAATCAATGATAATATGATTACCTCTGAATGGGCCGTATACATTATTTAAAGCAGTGTACCTTGGCTTATAGTGCGTCTGACTTTCAAATTAAACTCAGAGTCAATAATTAATGTTGAGATTAACTGAGAGCACCTTTAGAGGACAGGTGTTGAGAGAATGTGTGTGTGTGTGTGTGTGTGTGTGTGTGTGTGTGTGTGTGTGTGTGTGTGTGTGTGCGTGTGAGAGAAGGAGCAAGACAGAGAGAGAAATCTGTGTGTGCGCACCCGTGTGTGTATACTATTGACATAGAACCAGTCATGTGGAGGAGTGATCATGATCTTGGCTCTGTTCCCTGAGGGATCATCTCTAACGGCCCTAGGCAGACACCATAAAATCCCTCACTTCTGTTTGGATAGAAAATCTTCCCTGTGTCTCCCAGACATGAGGATGGCACTAACAGAAGCTGGGGAGATGTTTATGTTTTGTTTTTCTCACTGTGACGTGGGCTGAAGAGTTATCTCCATCTCTCTGAGGCAGGGGGTCATGTTGTCTGAGAGAGGCGAGAGCCTGGGCTTTCTCACACGTGGATGGACTCGCTGTATGGTTCAAGGCCCCTGGAATCTGTCTAGGTGATAAGCTGCCAGCGCAGGGGGGGAACAACAACAGATAGGGCTTTTAAAGCAGTTCAGCTGGACTGGAAGGCTTCTGTCTGCCTGCCAACAGCCTGATTGCTCAATCCATTGTTGTTCTGCCCAAAGAGCTCCCAGGTTTTGGCCTCACGGCTACCATTCGATAGCAGGTACTGGCATAAATTCTGTTGCTCCGCAAAGGCTGTGCACGGAAGTTTACAGGAAGTGTAATCGCATGTAGCAACACCTTCGGCTCTAAACAACCTCAAACCCAGCAGCTAAAGAGGAAAGGCTATGAGGTTTGCTGTTGTCTTCAGTCAATCCAGTAAAGTTTCAGTATTGACACTTGCAGCTTACTACTGTAGAGGTAACAAGCTAGTCAATTCAACAAGGAAGGAACATCAGTTAGAGGAAGAAAAAAAAGTCTCAATAGACCACATACTGTTCTTTTCTCAAAAGAAAGGCCAACCATAGATGACGGTTCGACTAGAGTGTGCAAGATTCAAATAATCAAGCTTGCAACCAATGTTCTGCTTAGGAAAGTCTTGTTCTGCTACATCTTACTGACCGAAATTTCTGGACCTGTGTGACTGTGAACAGAGGTGTGGCTTCACTGATTACAGTAAGTGCAACCTGAAACTTCCATCAGCCACGGTTCTGCTCGAGGTTTCTGCCTCTTAAAAGGAAGTTTTTCCTTGCCTCTGTTGCCTAGTGCTTGCTCATGGTGGGAATTGTTGGGTTTCTGTAAATAACGTCACACAGTACGGTCTAGACCTGGTCTTTTATGAAAAGTGCAATGAGATAACTGCTGTTGTGATTTAGCGCTAAATGAATAAAATTTTATTGAATTGAATTGAAGTACAGAAGAAAGAGAGAAATCTGCCAAATTAAGGGACATGAAGCCTCAGTGATAAAATAGGGAAATTCTTGCTATATCCTTCAGTGCTAATTGAAACAAATACGATTACATTTAAGCATTGTTTATTTTATTTTAACAAAGAACAATTATTTGGTCACCTATACATACCATATATAAAAACATGTTACACTTATGGAGATGAAGTAATCATCTCAAGTTCACAAACACATTTCCTTTTTTCCAGTATTAGAAGAATTTATCAAACAGTAGATTTAGCAGAAAATGTCACAATATCTATCTATCTATCTATCTATCTATCTCTTGGAGGTTCAGTCTACAATGATTTTCGCTTATTAATCTTATTTTAAGAAACTTATTTTACCTTCAAGCTCATGCAAGTGCAACCCAATAAACTGAGCCGGATTTTATGAAATTGATTGCCTCTCAACACTGAACGTTCTGCTTATAAGACTGCATATGATTTCAAAAAGTGCAAAGTAATTTAACCTAGCTGATCTTTGAGTAGTCGTTAAGACTAGAAAAGCGCTATTTAAATACAGCACTTTTAGATTTAATAATACCAAACAACGTAATAGCAATTCATCCTTAGAAGTCACTGATATAAGGCACGTTTTCAATAGACCAACCTGCAATAAAAAGCTCAGTGTCTTAGTCAGTGGCAGTGTCTTAGTCTGTTAGTCAGTCCAACAGGAAACACATAAATCTTTTGAGAAAACATCCATCACGATTCACAGTTGTTTCAATTACAGTGCTCAGCACAGTAATTTAAGTAAATAGATTTTAGCTCTTGGAAGTAAAAGACGGGGTTTAACAAATAAGTACTCCCGAAATGTAAATTTCATAATTTTCCACAAAACCGTTTGAGACTAAAGGCCACATCTTGGTTTAGGGTTACTTAGAAAAAAACGTATGTATTTTAGTTTTCACAAACATCCCCTTCCTGCAACCACCTCCTAACCCTTCACACACCCAAATCCCACACATATTCTGAACCAAACCACACCACACACACTTATTTGTGATCATCTCTCTGATGACCTCTGCTTTCATTGTATAATGGATCATCCACAGTTCCAAGACATATATTTTTCTGCCCATGAAAAGAGTCACCAACTTTGAGCTAGAACAGTTGGGGCCAGATATATATATAT